>NC_050605.1:16595845-16735845 GCF_013368585.1 Megalops cyprinoides
CCACAGTTTTTAATACCTACATGACTAAAATGATTATTGTTCTATCACTTCCATCACTCACAGAGGTGTTATTATTTTTATATCACTTTGTCACCTAAGCAGCATTCAGTAAAACGGGACAAAAAATATATGGCTTTATTCTTTTGGTTAATATTAGACACGCGTATGACTCCTATGGTGATCTGATGAGAGTGTGGTCTACATTAATCATAGTTGCTGTGTCAGCTCCACTTGTCTCCTCTTCATTGTTCCCCAGTATATAAAATCAGCCAGGAACTATCCCATGGGTCCACAGTGTGGTGTCTCACAGGGGGAAGGCATTCCGCGTCGCACATCACATTCAGTTTAATCACACTCATTCGCTGACCCACTCTGTCTCTGATCTGGCCTGAAGCATGAATTATCGACCTGCAGGAGCCACTGACAGCCTCAGGACAGAATTCAGAATTGGATTTTTTGCAAATAAAATGATACAGGGTTCTGGTTTGTAAGGACTCATCTGTCTCAGCTGATGCAAGGAAAATGCTGTCCGGTGAGCTAATAAATTGGATGAATAGATTTACTGTTTGCTGCATAAATGGGTGTTCACAATATTCTCTTAGAATCTCCCATCTCTCTCTCTCTGCCTCTGCAACAGTATATGAGTTTGTCTGGAAACTGCATTCTCTGCACTCATTGATGGAATCAAATTCTTTGTTTCAGTGGCAGTTGCAACCAGGCTTGAAAAGAACAACAAAACAGATAAGATCCCAGTGGTAGTTTTACCACAGCGGGTCCGTGGAGGCGACACTTGTCACCGTTACGGGATATCGCGGCTTCCTACTCGAAGCGTTACCTTTCAGAGACGCGTCTAAAAAGGAATGGCAGTCGTTTCTCATTTGAATAACAGGGCCCAGATGGAGACACTAGGCAATGAGTTGGGAAAAAAAACCATCTGCCCCGTGCCAGTTCTGTTTCCCCACTCTCCATCTGTCTGTAACGGTGGTGCTGCCCAGGGTGGCGGGCTCCATTGTGGGGTGTCTGCCTTGCTGGAAGGGCCTCAGCTGTGCTCCAGAGAGGCTCCTGTGACGGACATGAGTGTCAACGGCTTTCATTTAAAAGCACGGTATTAAGCTGCTTCACGCTGGCCCCGAATTAATTCAGGCTTTTGTACTGGGTCACCTCCCGACAGGCACTGATTACAAAGCTGTTCTGTATTCCCCCCTGGGGAGAGAGAAACCTCGGCCCTCTGACAAATATGAGGAATAGTCACCATCTGATTGGCAGTCTGAGCTTTTCATAGCAAGAGGTCCACAGTTTTGATTGAATCCAAGCATTCTCCTCTGCATAAAATAATTCATTATAAAGATCTGCTTGTTCCTAGATTCATTTGTTCATAAGTTGTTGAGCTCTGATTGCACTGAATTAAAAAACAGTGTTAATGTCAGTGATTTGATATCTGTCTTGCATTACATTGTAGAATGTGATGCCATGTTAAGAGTATTATACATTTAGTATTATCAACTACAGCTTGTTATTTATGAAAAAGACAGCATTCCTTGGTAGGATCTGACAGCACAGAATACAACTTAATACAACAATTTTAATTATTCCATTGAAAATCTCCCATTTGCGTCTGTGTAGATAGCTGTGCTTCTTAAACATTTTCAGTAGCCAGAAATTATATCAGCTTTACAGTGGAAAAAACTGACTGTTTAATTCAGTCCACTGTAAGCTTATTAGTAGTCACCTTTATTAAGCTATGCTTGAATCATGTGTGTTTCTGAATGCCCCTATTTGGACCTCATCTTTAAAATTCATTCAGAAGACTCAGCTCATTTCAGACTCGGCTCATATAATACAAAACCTGTCAAACTCAGGATAGACAGGGCTGTATTAGATAGTGTGAAAGTAATGATGTGCCCGTGACCGAGTCAGAAATTGGAGCCAGTTATTAGCTGAATATCACTTTAGTCTCTGCTTGGACACAGTGTCCAGATGCAAGCATACACCCGTGCGTCAACAGTGGCGCCCCCTCCCGTCTTATCAGACAGCATTATTATGATCTGTGGGAGTCTGTGGGATGAGCGCCTCCGTTCAATTAAAAGATGCAAATGTTGATTTCTCAGTCTGGTTTAATTAACGCCATGCAAATCGCAACTTCCTCTCTCTTTGATGTTGCTTCCTGTGGCTTTCTCTCATGCAGGGAGCTTGAATGAAGGGGAGCGTTCATCCCTGACTTTGACCATTGTCCCCCCTGGCCCGCGCTGCTGCCCACCGTGCTGTGTGCTTGTGTCTCCGTGGAGACCAGGCGGGGGTCCGCCGTTGCTGTGGCTCTGTGACAGTAGTGATTGGTTAATAGATGAGCAGTATCAACAGCTCAGCCAGCTGCCAAGCTGCCTGCTTCTCTTATCTCAATCGCACATGCACACACACACAGAGAGACACACACACACACACACACACACACACACACATATACATCAACCTGTCCAGCTTTGGCAGCTTTTTTACCCAGCAGCCAATATAAAGAATAAAGACATTACAAGACATTACATCTCCACTTTGAATGGAATTTAAGAAGCTCATGTATATGTTTGCACAAAGAATAAAGCTAGGTATGTTATCTCAGTAGAGCAGTAAATATCAAGAAGGCAGTTCTCTCCCCACAGTGGCTCTCTGTGCTTAGTGGAGATTCATTATTTTCCCTCCATAGCAATGTGCTTCTGTCTGAAATGCAGCACTGAAGCAGAACAAATTTTAACCATGATAAATTACCTCTGCTACAAAATGTATCGCAAAGTCCTGATTATTGCTTATTCCCAGCATCCATATTAGTCATGTTGTTGACTTAATAAAAATGAATCCATATTAAAGGGGAATAAAAACTTTTTTTGCATAGAGGACCCGCTTCATTGAGTTTCTCCTGTCTCCTAAATTGTCCTCCTTCTACTAAAATATGCATGAATTTGCTGTAACTCTGAGGCACCATTTACAGAAACAAAGAGCTCTTAGGTTATGAATGTGGGAATCAGATAACCTGACAAACAGTGTTCACATGAATGTTCACCAGTGGGTGGTACTTGCTGAATTTCGAAAATAAAAAAAGAAATGATTACTCTTAATTTTGTCAAAGGTGTCTCACACGACCCGTATTGTCACTCTTTCTGCTCAGTCACACCATTTGATGCAATTCCTGTTGTCTCTCTTGGTGTTTTCAACATTAGAATTAACACTAGAATCCATAAGCAGCCACTCAGACCGACCCCCATCTCAAAGTTGCTTATGCTGTGTGATTGTACACAGTAATTGTACCTTGCCGTAATCCCAGCTATCATAAATTTAATCATCACAGGTGAACTTTGGTATGGGACAGTGTTTAATCTCGTCGAAAGACAAAGCAGCCAAATCAAGCTAGACTGGATGGAAGACAGGTTTCTTTGTAAGAGCTATAGGTCCTATGCACTGTGGTGCATTTAATGGGTATAGTTATCTATCAGAGGAAGTACCAGGAAAATGCCATCATAAAGATCATTAAACCAAGAACACTCCCTGTGTCTCAGCGCACAAAATTGTGCACGCATTGATGCCATATCCTCATCTTTCATTTCATTTCCTTTCCTTTCCTCCCCTGTTCCTTCTTTGGCCATTTTCGCATAGCCTTTATGAAACAAGTGGGATATTCAAACTCACAAACTGGTTACAGTCCCCAAGAGCCGGCATCCCACCAATGTGGATGTGCATTCACTGAACACAGGCTGTTCCACATGCTGAACCAGAAGGGTGTGGGATCAGTACACCAAGATCAGTAGATGAAGAGCGCAGTGGCACCTTCACGCTGGCTGGAGCAGATGCATTTGCTCTTCCTCATGACCATATAATGCTGGCAGTCCTGCATACTTACTGCTCTGGGTAATTACTCCTCAGGAGCCCCCTCACACTGCATCAGCACACTTGTAGAGGACTGGGAGAAGGTATCCAAGCAGGAAAGGAAGTGGATGCTCTCGCACACTGTATGTACAGTAACACACATTCTCTTCACAATGTTTTCCAGACCCACCTCCACCGCAGCTCAGAGCTGCTCTGCACCTCATATTGATTTTTTTCCCCCTCCCTAATATTTTTTTTCTTTTCTCCGAGTAAGCTGGGCATTGATTTTCCCCTACGAGGCAAAGTCTTCCTGAGTGCTTATTCCAGTCACACATCACAGTTAATAGCCAAGATCCACTGAATGATCAGGCCACTGAATGATTTTCGCCGTTACTCATAGTATTCGCACGTGTGTCTTTTTTTATTTCATGTTTTCGTGTCTAGCCATTTTTCAAATCATGACTGCTGTAGTCTGCTTTTTGCAGTCTGCTAGTAAGCCAGTGGAATTTCACTGCAGGACTGACGTACCCTACGCGGTAGGACCTCGCCAGATCCTTGAGGCATAGTACTATCAGGCGATTGGATGGAGAAGGTGGTAATGGGGTGTGGTCAATGATGTCACAATGGGGGGGAGGGTCATGGCACAGGTTATCTTGGCAAATGATCTTATTCGGGTGTGACTTTGTGTATCCATGGTGCCAGAGATTCTGTAGACACCCCATGCTTCAGCAGTATTCAATTCCAGGAAGGGCTTTCTCATCAGGAGAGATGTGATCGTTCAGCTATAATTGAGGCTACTGCTGATCTTACCGGTCTCTTAACATTGATAGTTAAGCATTCTTCAATAAGGCAAATACAGTGTATAGAGAGGTATCCGTTCTGTTATGTCTCTTTTCTACCGTCCATGCCCTTTGCCTTTTAACTGAGATGTGAATTTAAACAAGTGTTACATTTTTTTTATCAAACATGTAATATTAAGTAAGAGAAAAAAAGTACAGCCTTTGCTCCAGTGTGATACTTGACTTTAAGAAAGGGGATATTGTGGTTAGAGACCTTGGTGGGGGGCCATATTGAAAGAACAGGCCAGATGGCTCATATAAGACAACCGCCACAGTATTGCAGGTTTTTTTTTTGTTGCAATAAGTCTCAGTGAATGTTCTCTGGTGTTGTTTGTTCAGAGTTGTGTCGCTGTGTTGCTATTCTCAACTGCCATAATTGCATCATGCTCCATACATTGGTTTAGCATTGTTGTGTTTCTGTCTCAGGAGGGGATTCAATTGTCATGACAGGTCTGATCAGAGCAGTGTGAATTCTCTTGTCAGGAAGATTGGAACAAGGTTGCTATTGATTGAAGCAATAGGTTGAAATGTTATCTGATGTATCCCAGAGGTACACGCTGCTGGTTTGGGGAGTTACAAGTTTGCCCAGCAGCTCTCAGTGGTAAACAAATAAAGTGAATATATGCATGAAAAAACATCATTTCTCTTCCTTTTTCGAAGGGTTATCCTTTTGATGTTTTTCCTGCGTTGGCAGTCATTACATTACATTTCTCATTTCCTTAGCAGACCCCCATCATTTCCCAAGAGTTATTTAAGCAGCTTATATTTAACATGTTATCCATCCATACAGCTGGATGCTTGCTTAAGGGCACCAGTGTGGCATAGTCGAGACAGCAGTGTAGCGTAGTGGTAAGGGCCTGTAACATAAAGGTTGCTGATTCAATTCCTCACTGGAATACTGGTGTTGTACCCTTGGGCAAGGTGCTTAACCCACAGTTGCCTCAATAAATATCCAGCTGTGTAAATGGATAACATGTAATAATTGTAACCTATGTAAGTCGCTCTGGATAAGACCATGTGATAAATGAAAGTAGTGTAATGTATTTCTTAGCAGTTTGGGTTGAATACCATGTTCAACCGTACAGCTGGACTTGTACCCTGCAACCTTTTGGTCAGCTGCGGTCTTGATCCCGCAACCTTCTGGTCGCAAGATCAGTTCCACAGTGGCGCAAAGCTGTCTGGCCTGCCTAAAGACAGGCATTTCCTGACGCGTATCTCTCTCTCTCTCTCTCTCTCTCTCTCTCTCTCTCTCTCTCTCTCTCTCTCTCTCTCTCTATCTCTCTCTCTCTCTCTCTCTCTCTCTCTCTCTCTCTCTCTCTCTCTCCTCTCTCTCTATCTCACCCGTTCCTTCTCCATCTCTCTCTATCTCTCTCTCTCTCTCTCATTCACGCTTTCTCCATCTCTCTCTCTCTCTCTCTCTCTCTCTCTCTCTCTCTCTATCTCTCTCTCTCTCTCTCATTCACACTTTCTCCCTCTCTCTCTCTCTCTCTCTCTCTCTCTCTCTCTCTCTCTCTCTCTCTCTCTCTCTTCCACCCCCGCAGGCTTTCGGGCAGGCGTACTCGAACCAGCGCAAGGTGGCGGAGGATGGCGAGACCAACGAGGAGACGCTGCTGCAGGAGTCTGCCTCCAAGGAGGCGTACTACATGGGCCGCCTGCTGGAGCTGCAGACAGAGCTGAAGCTGAACCGCTCCGTGGCGTCCAACACGCAGTCGGAGAACGAGAGGCTAAATGGGGTGTTGCAGGAGCTCAGAGAGGTGAGGCTTCGTTTTCTGGTGCCGTTATTCATAGTGTTCACCAGCTAGACCTAACCAGGGTGTCTTCCTACTGTGTACTTGTACGCCTAGATACTTCACTAAAATGATAAATGTGCAGTTGTATTTTTTATCATTATTTTTCTTTATACTTTGACTTTCAATCAGCACGTGTCTTATATTGACCCACAAATAACTGAAACACATTCACAAACACAGAGTGGTGACTTCAGCCATCACCAGTATGAATGCAGAAATTGTATTTTTATTGAAAAACACTTAAGCATTTAATTATGAGTCAGTGTTAAGGATACATATTGATTGATTCCATGCCAAGGTACAATAACAGATAATAAAATTGATGGTATAATGTTGATTAAATCTAGTCTTCATGCTCAACCAGGGTGATTTGTTTTTTTATGTACTCATGCACCTGAATATTTCACTGAAATAATTTAGCATGCATACCTTGTTCAGGAGCTCAACAGCAATGCCCCATTTTGGATTCAAACCTGCAGCTCTTAGTTAAGAAAACCAGTTCCCCACCTACAGCAGTACCCCAGCTGGATCTCTAAAAGAGCAGTTTATAACAGTGATTAGGCTCTGCGTTCTGATCGTGGCGTCACTAGGAATATTGTTCCCTGGGCCATTTGCACAGTTGTAATTCCAGGCGCTATGATATGAGCCAGATGAAAAACTGCAAGGCTTGCTAAAGTGCCTCCATTATGGGGTCATCGGATATATCAGAGAAATCGCATTATTAGTCCAGGGAGTGCAGTTCCCCCTCTTCATCTAGGCAATGAGGATTTTAAGAATACTGAGTACATATATCGAAGCTGTACATTTCAGCCATAATTAAATATTAACGCAGTTTTACGCTGCGGGGAAGAGGGGGTGCTTGCGTGCTGTGGCCTGCTTTGCTTTAGCCCTCTTTTTGTTCTGGCAGGAAGCAGTCCTGTCCTGTTTGTGTTTTGTTGACCTGGGTGAGAGCAAGGGGGCAGGCGGGGTCACGCAAGGGTCACGGAGGGGTCGTCCAGAGTGCCGGAGCGAGTGTGTCAGCAGTCACCCGGGCCGGGAGGTTGGGCCAGGGTCAGACGCTGCCAGCAGAGCCCTATTGTGGAGGGCAAATCCAGCACTAAGCTTTGGGATAAGAGAAATGCCCTGAGTTGGCACATGGGCAAAGCTACGTGTGCCCAGACCTAAACTTGATCACGGAGCACACACCCGACTCTGGCAGAGTTTTTAGGATGCAATATTTCATTCATGTTTTTTTTTTTTTTGTTTTGTTTTGTTATATTTCTCATGGCAGTATGCGTAGACCCAGCACTCTATGTGCCTGCTTGTTTCACAGTTAAGGGGTTCCATTGGAAGTGCTCCCACTCACTGGAGAGCCGTAACCAGAGAGAGGAAACAGAGGATCAGTCTGATGCAGACTTTCCAGGATTCTGGCAACTGATACTCTTTTTACCATTGTATAGCTGGAACCAGGATAGCTCCACTGGTACCAAAGCCAGCTCAGCCTGATTCCTCATTGCTTTCCCATTGTATTACCCACAACGTGAGCCGTTGCACACATCAGGTATCAGGCTGAATGCTGGCATTTTCGCAGGTGTGCACTTCTTCTGCGGTGCAGGGCCGAGGTGTTCCTAAAACAAAAAGCTGAAACTGAAATTCCATATTACCCCTGATCAGTGGTGGCGACATTTTCCTAACTCCCCTCCATGTTTATTTGCTCATTTCTGGGTTTTCAACATTGATGTAAGTGTCGTAGTTATGCAGCTTGCTGTCTCTGACCACAGCTGTCTCATAACCCGGTACCAGTAATGTTAGCAGGCTGAGCTTACATTAGCAAGACAGCAGTAGGCTATTGAAATCCACCTGGGACCTGTACTAAGCAATCCACTCTGGATCCTATATTGCTACATTGGTACACTGCTACACTGGAAAAGAGACATTAATGAGCCCGGCTGTTTCCAGCTCTGTGGTGGAAAAGTGATAACACACAATCAACATGTTAATTGTTTTGCCGCAGAGCCTCAAGGGCTTACAGAATTACCTGTCACCTGCGTGCCGTGTGATCAGGTGACTTGTAATCCCCTGCAGAGGTATTGACAGTGACATCCTCAGGCTCCTCCTTTTGCCGTTCCTTTGAGTGACACATCTATCTGGGTGGCATTTCTGCCAATTAGCGCAGGCAGCTATTTTTTAATTACAGCGGCAAGACAGATGCCGTAGCCAGAAGGGGTTTCGTTTGTTATGCGGCGGTATCTGATCGCCTCGTTTTCCGGGAATCCTCCTCGGCGCACTGGTCTGAAACGCTGTTTCGGATTGTGTGCGCTGTGCGGATTACAGCGGTCTTTCGTGTTCGTTATTGTTGTCTCGCGCTGTGGTTAATGACTCTGATAGAATTAGAACAGGACCCTCTCTTTTGTGGATGAAGTCATTCATAACAGGTCAATGGTACAAATGCAGGACCGCTAGGATACTCCCAAAGGCTTGTATGGTCATTAATACGTACATGGATGTCCAAGGTTAATGCTTGTGGGGGAGGGGTTTTGTGTGGAGTATGAAGTGTTTGATCCGCTGCTCAGGTTTAGTGGAGATTGAAAACATTAACTTGTTCATTTTTGTCTACCTAGAGGAAGAAAATCGGGTCTCTTCAGTTTCTATTTTTGTTCTTAGACTAATGGTTACAGTACACAGGTTTAGGTGAACGTCTCTAATGTCAGTGGTCAATGAGGTGCAATTTTATTAATGGAAATTAGTCTGAAAGCTAACCCTCTCCTTAGTCGTGCATTCTTAATGCATACACATAATTATTTGTGTATTTTCTTTATTTTATTCTGTATTGTTTACACACAGGTGCCTGAGTACATGGAAAGTATTTTTCACAGAACATTTCAGGTGCTAAAGGGCAGATAAATATGTACTAGATTTATGATAACTTAGGTTTACAGCTTATTAAGACATGAAAATTTCAGGTGTATTTAGTGCTCTCAAGGGGGTAATGTCCCACTGGCTGTAATGGAGCGAGTGCTGACCTAGTGAGGTAATGCAGAGAGTAAATGCAAGCACTCCTACACATCTTTCAGAAATGATCGTGCATGTAATGATGATAGATTCAGCTTGACACCTGGTAGTCATAGTGACTCTGCGGTGCCATGAAAATACTGATAATGGGAACTCCTTTCCCCCAAGAAATTAAAGCTGAGATCTTTAAATGCACACACACACACACACACACACACAAATCTGTGTGCACACAGCCACAAACGCACACACTCACATACGCACACACACACACACACACACACACACCCCTTAGGTGTGCCCAGCACTGACTGATTACACAGTTGTATCCCTACCCACTCAGTCTCTGTACCAGTGAAACCCCTGGCCAGGGCCTCATGGGTCCACTAACCCCCTAAGATGGGTCAGCACTTCTGCCGCATGTGCTCCACTGCCGGAGCCCTAGAAGACCCACTCAGCAGCTTCACTGAGCACGGGCAGTGAATAAGAAACATGCCCTCGGCTGCAGGCTGATCCAAACCATGCAGCAGAGTGCTGGTGCTACTGTGGAGAAGCGCTAAAGCACCTGGGCTTGTAATCCAAGGGTTGCCAGTTCAGATCCCAGGTGGATCACTCCAGCAAGGCACTTGAGCTGAATTGCTAAATTAAATATCCAGCTGTATGCGTGGACTGCAGTTTTTTTTTCACAATATGTTCTGTTGCTGTGTCACTTTTATTTCCATACCATTTGAATATATCATTGGATTCCTAAGGCTGACCGACATCAAAATGGTTTGTGAAAGAATGAATTGATGTTTTTACATCTAACAACACACAACATCTAGCACCTAACTTCAAAAACAAAATAATGTTTTTTATTCATTTATTTTGACACCGACGACCTCACTATCGTCAATGAATACGACAATACAGCACCTGACCTTGCATCACGGTGGACTTACTGCTCCCGGTTTTGAACGCGTCTCAAGGCCTGGCTGGCTGGCTGCCATCTTGCTATCTGTGCGTGCTGTTCACTCGGTCTGGGGCTCACAGTTCACTCGGTTTGAGACAAGAGCCTCTTTGGCTCCCAGAGGGCACTCGAGCAAGGTTCATTAATGTGTGAGCACACAGCGGAAATGACAGCTTTCACACTGTGTCTGTGTAAAGGACAGGTGAACCATTACTGCGGTGTTTAGAAAAACCACGGGACAGCGCTCGCTCAATCCTACAATCCCACAGGTCTACAAACCAAAAAGCGACCCAAACTATGCTGTTGGCTGGAACTTCTGACACTGGCCGCAGTTGGCTCCTGGTGTATTGCCAGCCGAACACAGTGTATTCCAGTTTTTCAAGTCTTTATCAATTACAGGCACAAGAACCCATGGTAGTGGATAATTTCATGTCACCAGACAAACTCCCTGATGCGATTGCAGTATCCTGCCGACTTTACCATGCAGACACTAAATTACTGACATACCTTCATTAATCAGTTATTCCTGTTAGAACCTGTGCATAGCCCTTTGGTGGCTGAAACAAAGACATTTTGAGGCCTGGTTCAGTCTGTCCACATGTTGTCCTCTCGTATAGTACCACCAAGCAGTGGAATCCAGGAGAGAGTTTTCTTGTCAGAGCATTGCTTTGATGTTCTTCCCTACTAAATGTGTCTGTCTGTGTCTTTCTATACTAATTGGAATTATCACTAATTGTTCCATGCTAGAACACTCTGTTTGTTTTTATTCATAACTGTTGGAGTTATCGATTAATATTTCCTGTTTATTGATGTTTATTGATTTCCTGTTTATTATTTTTTTTTTTTTTTTTTTTTTTTCCTTTTAGCGGTTTTGGAATGAGAGTGCTGACTCCAGGCTTTTTCACAGAAAGAGCCATTTGTGTGTCTTCAGGGATGTAGTGTTCCTTTTTTTTCTCTGCCATTTCACCTAAGAGAGAGTTCAGAACTGTGGAACTGCAGTGTCTAAAATACAGAAACCCGGTGAAGTGCCCTGCAGAGAAAGTGACCTGCAGAGAAATACAGGTCTTGGAAGGGGCCTCTGCACAGACAAATAATGTACCACAGCCATTTGCTGAGTTTCAGAGCTTACAGAAAAAAACAAGGGACTCGCACATTCAGTTTCTTGCTGTTCTACATATTGCATGCAGATGGAGGTGGTGCTGCAGGCACTGAATATTAATAATAACAACGGTGCCTGGTTTCGTCGCACATATACAAGTACGGCTTCAATCTGCTGCAGTGTTTACCGGCTCACCATGGAAACCGATTGGCTCCTTTCTGGGGGCTTGCATGTGGGTGGTGTTGCACTGTCTTCATTAATTCAGGAACAGCAGGCGGAATGCAGATGCACTCTGGGAATTGTGCAGTCTCCACTCTCTATTAAGCTTAGTATTGTGGCTTAACTTTATCAATACTCTATGAATACTGTTACATCGTTGTGTGCAGGCTTACACCGAAATTGATTCTTTTGAGAACCATTCTTTCGAGGAGAAGACGGCAATATCCAGAGCTCAGATCTGTGCTTCACAAACCCCCCATGAATGCATTTCGATCCACAGTGTCACGGAGCTGCCAAGGGTCATCCGCTCTCACGAATGACACTTGGAATCACAAACGGGGAGATGTGTGGTGAATGAGTGAGTCCTGTCAAGTGGTTAAAATTACTTACTTCATTGCACGTAAACTACTGGCTAACCAATCTGTTTGTCCACAGTATCACCACAAATAAAGGGAAAATACAGAAGAAGAATCAATCCAGAATCAATTTGGTCTGGTACACTGAAGAATTTTCATACTTTCTAAATAGCTAAAATAAACACAAGCAGCAGCTCCCTTGATTATATATTTTCACTAACTCCTCTCACCCTGAGTTGCCGTGATTAGCATTCAAACCATTTAAAAATGCAGCTGCCACCTGCCATATCGCCTTCTTGCAAACAGTACTAACTGTTTGAGGGGAAAAAAGTTACATAGCTACCAAGGCTTGATGCCTTACCCAGTGTTGTGTCCATTTAGCACTGTTAGTGTGTGTGATTTACATATTCAGGTGAATTGGAGATAGCTCTGAAATGCATTAGTCTTACCACCTGTGTGTGAGGTTGACAGGCTTACTACTGTGCCTGAGTGGTGGAGATTAACACTGAGGTCTAAGGAGATTCCTGATGTCTTTTAATGGAGCACATTAGAAAGTACAGAGCTGTCTAACATACACCTCTTGGTGTACAATTATGTCTCACTCCGCTTCTCTCTCTCTCATGCTCTCTCTTCCTCTCTCTCTCTCCTTCTTTCTCTCTCTCTCTCCTTTTCTCTCTCTCGCTCATTCTCTCTCCGTCTCTCTCTCTCTCTCTCTCAGAGTAACGAGATGCTGGAGCTGCAGAGGACCAGGATGAAGGAGGAGATTCGGGAGTATAAGTTTCGGGAGGCGCGTCTGCTGCAGGACTACACGGAGCTGGAGGAGGAGAATATCACCCTGCAGAAGCTGGTGTCCACCCTCAAGCAGAACCAGGTGTGTCCTCACTCCTGCCAGCTGTCGTTTACAGAGCTGGGCCAGGTCTCCAGCTCCGGTTTTTCATATGACGTCACATGCGGTGGGCGTGGGGCAGGAGCTCTGACTCACACACCACCAGAATGGGTGAAATTGCATCACAAGTGTTTTGTTGCGAGCTTTTCCTGCCCACATTGATGTGCATACAAAAACCCGCATTGTCACTTGCTCCCACGGTAAGAAGTCAGTTACCCTAAAAGCCCAGTCCAGTTACACAGTAGGAACTGCGCATCCCTCCTTTTTACCTGGAGTTGTTTTCATTTATGTTTAACAAGCAGCAATGTTTAAAAGCAATAATAATCATAAAGCATAAATAAAAATATAAATATAAATATAAATAAATAAATATAAATAAAGCATAAATAGCACCGTAGTAAAGTGTGGGAGTGTGGGAAAATTGTCAAAGTTCATGAATGCAGAAAGAACAACAGCAAGGCTCCATCGTAGCCATTGAAGGAAGAAGGGAGTAATCACTGTTTTTATTATTTCTCAGACTTGCTGATTCCCCCCAACACATGAAAATGTGTAGATTTTTACAGGCATTTTTACACTAAAATGTCAATCTAATAGGTACTGGCCAGGGGAATAGCTGACTCTTCCCATGGTACCCAGTGTGCTTTGTAATCCTCTCTCACTTGTTCACGCTAATCTAATTCTGCCTTCGTGCAACAGAAACATATCTCTCTGGTGCTGGCCATTAGCCCAACTACCTGTACAATCAGGGTTGATGAAAGAAATGCATCCTGGGATTTTTATCCTCTGCATGATTTGAATATCAGTTATTGTATCACTAATTTTGCCTCCTCCGTCCCGCCTCTCGCTGGCCTGGGCTAACCTCAGGTGGAGTACGAGGGGCTGAAGCACGAGATCAAGGTGCTGGAGGAGGAGACGGTGCTGCTGAACAGCCAGCTGGAGGATGCGCTGCGGCTGAAGGAGATCTCGGAGGCGCAGCTGGAGGAGGCGCTGGACACGCTGAAGAACGAGCGGGAGCAGAAGAACGGCCTGCGCAAGGAGCTGGCGCAGTACCTGAGCCTGAGCGACAGCGTGTACGGCACCAGCGCCCACCTGGCCCTCGCCTCCGTCGAAGGCCTCAAGTTCACCGAGGAGGGCGGCGGCGTCAGCGGCGTCGGCAGCGGTAACAGCACGGCCGCCTCCAACTCGCCCAACAACGAAGACAGCAACAAGTGCAACGGGCACGTGCTCGGGGGCACCGTTAGCACCGCCCTGGCCAAGATGAACGGGGACTACCGGCCCGCGGGGAGAAAGGGGGAGGCGCTGCACCCGGTGTCCGACCTCTTCAGCGAGCTCAACCTCTCCGAGATGCAGAAGCTCAAGCAGCAGCTCCTGCAGGTGAGACGGGGCTGGGGAGGGTCAAAGGTCAGGGGGTTGCCAGGGCCGGTGAGGTCAAAAATATTAGGATTGTTAGGGCTGGCCAAGGTCACGTGTCAGGATTCTCAAGCAATAATGTCCGTATCTTATATCTGTACTGTATATCTGTGGAGGTAGCAGCGCTGTCTCAACATGGCTGTGGCATTGCTATAGTGTGATGACATTGCTACTGCATGTCTGTGTGCAAGCCAGGAAGGATGCCCCCACACCAAAGCCCATCAGCATTAACTATGAGCAAATCAATGCAGTGTACACAGGAAGACAAAGTTAGAAGTTCACACACCTAATGCATTATCAGCCTGCTATCGACTTTTGTGTCTGAAAGCTCATCTCATTAGGAAAGGGACCGTCTCGCCCACTCCTCTGCTGCGTCTGTAGCGGGCGGAGCTTCCCTGAGGTTTGTGGACAGTGTTAATCCATCCACCGCAGGAGCAGAAAAGACAAACGGTTACATGTAATGGAGGATCATGGGTACCATCCACCTGTGTCACCCTGTGCCACACATACAATTATTCCAGAACGCCTAGTCTTTCCTCTCCACTCCTCTACAGGCTCCTTGGTTATGGTGGCGTATACAAAAAAAAACATTCCTGTTTAACTAAAAAGGCTGTGGTCATATGTTTTGGGATATACCTTCCCTCATTCCTATCATAGCTTTTTCTAAAAATTATATAAGGAATACGTATGAATTATGTAAGAATGGGACTTCGTCCATTCAGCGTGACGTGTGGCAGATGAGTGTCCGCGGGTGACATGCCGGGCTGGTTAGCATTAGCGTGTATCGGGGCAGAACTGGAATGGGCAGAGAGCATGCACTGTGTGGCTCTGTACGCCCCAGGCACCTCACTGAGGCTCCGGGGACCGCAGTAAAAATAGAAATAGAAAGTGGCGTCACAGACAACACAGGGAATTTCAGCAGGAAGTGGCTGCCCTTTAAAAAGACCAGACTGCAGGTGCAGCCTCTACTACATACATGTCCACCCTTGTCGGCAGCTAAGCTTTAACATAGCACATGGAGCTAAAATTAATAATCAAGATAATGAGTAATGATTACTAATTTTTTATTTGGCAAAAGCTCTTAGCCAGGGTGAATTACATGGCTTAGATTTTGCTCGTGTATACAGCTGGATACTACCTGCAGTCATGTAGGTTAAGTACCGTGCTCAAGGGTGAAGTGGCAGTGCTCCCGGCTGGGAATCAAGCCTGCAACCTCTGGGTTACAAGCCCAGTTCTTTAAATGCTACACCACGCTGCCACTTTGACATTGTATTAAATCAGCACATCTGGCCCGTCCTGCTCGGGGTGATCAATATTAAATCAACACTGTGTTTTTGTGGGGAAAGTCACTTTAATCAGCAAGATTGATCCCATTTTCCGGGCTTCTAACCAAGACAAAATTTTCACCAACTGTGTGCTGCTACACCTTCTGTTCATTTGTGCACAGTCTGACACCTCTACAGCAAGCTGTACCACCTACCTCTGGATAATTATTAATATCTTAACTGTAAAAAAAAATTGCATTTGTTGTGGGAATCATATGCAAATCAATAACATTATTTAGGTACTGACAGGAGAGTTAGCACTGCATATAAAGCATAAAGTTCTCACATAAATTATAAGATCTCCTTATGCTTTATATTTATTTATGCTGTTATACCATCTATAGACCTGAGCCCAGATACACAGATTATTCACACACATGTACATACACTCATGCCTACACCCAAACCACAGACATACACTAACACTTATACACAGATACAGGTACATGACCAGAAGTAGATCAGTTAATGTAGTTGTGTTAGCCTGCATATCATTAGTTCATTGCATTTTTACATTACATTACATTATTGGCATTTAGCAGACACTCTCATCCAGAGTGACTTACGTCGGTTACAGTGTTTTTACAATGTTATCAATTTATACAGCTGGATATTTACTGAGGCAATTGTGGGTTAAATACCTTGCCCAAGGGTACAGCAGCAGTGCCCCAGCGGGGAATCAAACCAGTGTTTTGAAATGGATGCAAACCTTTACCAGAAAGACTCTGTGTCTGTGACTTCAGCCCTCTCTCTTCTTCACTTGCTCCTATTCCTCTCCATCATTGCCTCTGTCAGCCTATCCCTTTATCATTCTCACCACCCCATCCTTTTCCATGTTCTCTGACCCCACCCCCAATCTCTCTCTCTCTCTCTCATTCTCACTCTCCTCCTTTCTCAAAGACATACTCTTCGCAAGCTCCTAGGGTCTAATAGGACTCTAATAGTACATTATTTATCACCGCAGACTAAGTGAAGTAACATACCTTTTAAATGGGTGTTTCCTCTCTCTCTCACTCTCTCAGTCACAGGAAGTGATGTGAAGCGACCCAGTTATAAACAGAAATTACAGCCTCCTCAACAGCTCAACTGAATCCTGAAACCTGAAGACTTCTCCATTTCTAACTGCTTAGTGTTCCTGATTAATCACATGCATGCATCCGTTCATGTGTAAACACACACACACACGCACGTTTCATAAACAGAGCACACTTGTAGATGCGCATAAGATTGGTGTGTAGCTATGACACTTGCAGAGGTTGAGCCGTTTATTTTTCAAAAAAGTTGACTTTCCGATTAGCACAACAGTAAGCAGCACAGTACAGTACAGATATGTGCCTTATGAGGACACTGTCTGCAGGTGGCGCTGTGGAGTCTAGCGTCTCGCAACACAAAGGGAGAGAAAACTCTCAGGCGTCAGCCTGTAGTGTTGACTTGTGTACAGCGCCGTGCTGCAGTGCTTATGGGTGAAATATGAGCTCCGCTCACCCTCCTCTGGGGTTCTATGATTCCTACTGCAGATGAGGTGTATTTATAACTTTACTGACATGCGGGAAAATTCGAGGGGGCCGAACTCCTTCACCGCTGAACTTCCATTGGTCAACGGCCTCCTTTTTGGACCTTTGTTTATTTATAGATTTTTGCCTTTTGTTTTCCTGGGTCTGCTCCAGCGGGGGGGATCGATAGGGTTTCACGCTCACAGCACACGGGCCTTCTTGATGGCTGGCTCCTCTGATGCGATGGCTGAACAAAGCCAATTCCTCAGCCGTGAGAGTCTCTTCCAGAGAGTGGGGCTTGGTTTGCGAGGCGCCAGCCAAACTCATCATTCGTTACCCCCAAAGTGTCACAATTCCTGATCCGAGTTGAGGCTGTGTGGTGTTGCAAGAGGTTCAGTATTATGTTTAATAATATGTCATGTGCAGAGGAACTAGAGCAACACACAAACGCAGGCAAACACAACAACAGCCATTTCTGCCCTGCTGTTTTTTTTAATAACAACTGCAATGACACACATCAACAGGTCAAGGCGAAAACTCACAGCACCACCTACTGTTTGCTAATAGTAATGACAGCTGTCATTATTCACTGGGAGTCAGGAATGCAGGAGTGATGCAGTGGCGAGTCTGTGCTTGACGCCTCGGTGTCGCCCCCTGCAGGTGGAGCGGGAGAAGGCGGCCTTGCTCACCACCCTGCAGGAGTCCCAGACGCAGCTGGAGCATACGCAAGGCGCACTGACGGAGCAGCACGAGCGCGTGCACCGCCTGACGGAGCGCGTCAACGCCATGAAGCGGCTGCAGTGCGACAAGGAGGCCCGCATGGAGCTGGAGGAGGAGCCGGAGAAGGGCGACTCCTCCCCCAACAGCCACGAGTACGAGGTGGACATCCACGGCCTGGAGATCCTGGAGTGCAAGTACAAGGTGGCGGTGACGGAGGTGATCGACCTGAAGGCCGAGCTGAAGGCCCTGAAGGAGAAGTACAACAAGACGGTGGAGAGCTACGCGGAGGAGAAGAGCCGGAGCGAGGGCCGCCTGCAGACGCTGGACGAGCAGGTGACGCACCTGGAGCGCAGCTGCCGGGAGGGGCGGGAGAGGATCGGCACTCTGGAGGCGGAGCTGCGGGCGGTGTCGGGCGTGGCCAGCGAGAGCCACAACATGCTCAACGCGGCGCAGGATGAGCTGGTGACCTTCAGCGAGGAGCTGGCGCAGCTCTACCACCACGTCTGCCTCTGCAACAACGAGACGCCCAACCGGGTGATGCTGGACTACTACCGGCAGGGCCGCGTGGGTCGCAGCGGCAGCCTGAAGGGCGCCGAGGACCCCCGCGGGCTGCTCTCGCCCCGCCTCGCCCGCCGAATCGCCGCCGCCACTGCCCCCTCCGAGCCCCGCAGCCCCATGGATTCCCCGTCCAAGGAGCCGCTCTCCGACCCCGGGAAGGAGAGCCCCACCCGCACGCCCTCGGGCTCGCCCGTCGCCAGCGCCTCGCCCTCCTCCTCCTCCTCCTCGCCTGTGCCGGAGCCCGCCGGCGACCTGCGCAAGGAGCCCATGAACATCTACAACCTGAACGCCATCATCCGGGACCAGATCAAGCACCTGCAGAGGGCAGTGGACCGCTCCCTGCAGCTCTCCCGCCAGAGGGCCGCCGCCCGCGAGCTCGCCCCCATGTTTGACAAGGACAAGGAGGCCTGCATGGAGGAGATCCTGAAGCTCAAGTCCTTGCTCAGCACCAAGAGGGAGCAGATCGCCACGCTGCGGCTAGTCCTCAAGGCCAACAAACAGGTAAACCCCGGGGCCCCGGCGCTGCAGAGCAGGGCTTCACCTGCACCAGTCTGTCTCACACCTGCCCATAGCATATCTGAATAGCTCACCCTGAATAGCAGTAATGTCTAAGCTTAACATGAATTAAAATTTTCTTCCAAAAAACAAAACAAAATTTTCTCACATTGTGAGCTCCTCAATGTCTCTTATATCTTATTAACTTTGCCCATTTCGCATAGCACCCCTTACCTATGCCTATTAAAATCATTCAGGGAAATCGTTAAATCATCAAGGTCTAGTGTAATTACCACCTCAGTTTTTCCACTGTTGTAGGCTGGAGGTTATAGAGTTTAGGGCATTTTTGATGATTGTTCAAGATGCTCAGTCCTTCTGAAACAGAATTACACCAGCTGTTGTTTTTCTATTTTAATGAGATTATTTACTAATTCAGTAAAATATTTTGATGAGTCACTATTTACTAATGTGTTGCAGATATGATTGGGCAGATGTGTTTACAGGGTCATTTTAAACCACCACTGCAACGTCTGCCTCCCCTGATCTGCTGAGCCAGATGAAGCTACATTTTTTTCACAATATAGTAGTATTCTGCATCCTACAGCCTCAAACATTCGACTCTTTAGCTGTATGAAGGACTGAAATCTTCTTGAAGGAGACAGGAGAGACGTTACATTATATTACATTATTGTCATTTAGCAGATGCTTTTATCCAGAGCAACTTAAGTTTATTATTCATCTATACAGCTGGATATTTACTGAGGTATTTCTTGGTTGGGTACCTTGCCAAAGGGTACAGTAGCAGTGCCCCAGTGGGGAATTGAACTAGCAACCTTTTGGTTATGAGCATTGC
Organism: Megalops cyprinoides; assembly: GCF_013368585.1. Taxonomy (NCBI): domain Eukaryota; kingdom Metazoa; phylum Chordata; class Actinopteri; order Elopiformes; family Megalopidae; genus Megalops; species Megalops cyprinoides. The sequence continues at coordinate 16,615,678 of NC_050605.1, forward strand.
TCCTTACCACTATACTACACTGCTGACATTACATTTAGGGGTTTGGTAGATGTTCATTACCAAATTTGCTCATCCCCAAAGAAACATCGAAAGAAGTATTATGACTTAATGATGTTATGTTGTTTGCGTTATATTCATGCACTCACTGTATATCACAATATAGAGCCAGAGATGGACAATTCTAACGTTTAAGGATAACTAGGCCTGCAGCTTGTAGAGTTATCTTACAGGTAGCAATTGAATTATGCCTGGTAAGTCCAGGGGGGTGTTACACTGTAAATAAGTCGAAGCCATTGAATGACTTCGGTGTCTTGGTTCTAATTGAATTGCCCTAAAATTACAGGGAGGAGATATTTATTTAACCAGTTCTGCCAATTTACTTTGTTAAAATAATTTTCTCAAAAATCCAAACAAAGTTACTTTTCGCACTTCATTTTAATAGTTAGCCTTTAGCCCAGAAATTAGATTTGATTTACTGTGACCCCTTACACGTGCATGGTTTCTCCCTGCAGACAGCAGAGGTCGCCTTGGCCAACCTTAAGAGTAAATACGAGAACGAGAAGTCGATGGTGACAGAAACCATGATGAAACTGAGGAACGAACTGAAGGCCCTGAAGGAGGACGCTGCCACCTTCTCCTCCCTGAGAGCCATGTTCGCCACCAGGTGAGAGGGGTGGGGCACACCTGCTCACAGTCTCATGTGACACTGGAAAGGAATCTGGGAGCTGAGATTTTTGTATCAGTGTTATAAACATGAGTTTATCTGCCCTGTGTTGTCACTTTGTTAGTTTTTCTGGACTGTGTCATCACTGTGACCATTTCTCTGAACTGTGTTTTGACTCTGACAGTTTCTCTGGGCTGTGTTTTACCTCTGACCGTTTCTCTGGGCTGTTTTTTGACTGTGTCAGTTTCTCTGGGCTGTGTTTTGACTCTGACAGTTTCTCTGGGCTGTGTTTTGACTCTGACAGTTTCTCTGGGTTCTGTTTTGACTCTGACAGTTTCTCTGGGTTGTGTTTTGACTCTGACAGTTTCTCTGGGCTGTGTTTTGACTGTGTCAGTTTCTCTGGGTTGTGTTTTGACTGTGTCAGTTTCTCTGAACTGTGTCATCACCGTGTCTGTTGTTCTTCCCTCCCCCGCGCCACCGGTGCAGGTGTGACGAGTACGTGACGCAGCTGGACGAGATGCAGAGGCAGCTGGCGGCGGCGGAGGACGAGAAGAAGACGCTGAACTCGCTGCTGCGCATGGCCATCCAGCAGAAGCTGGCGCTGACGCAGCGCCTGGAGGACCTGGAGTTCGACCACGAGCAGTCGCATCGCGGCCGCGCCAGCAAGGTGGCCAAGATGAAGAGCAGCCCACCCAAAGTAAGTCGAACCGCGGGGCCCGCCGCGCCCTCCAGCCCCACGGCGGCGACGGGTCTCCCCTCGCCTGTGGCACACAGATCCCCCATCACGCCCTCCTACCCCACTGCCGTCCCCCTGGCGTTGGGCAGCCCACCCTTGCTGGACGCCCCCCTCTCCACGTCCGCGTGGACACCCCCTTCCCAGCCCTTTCTCGTGGGCCACCCGCAGTGGACCCTGGGCATTCAGACCTTTATTGTAGACCCCCACACCTTCAGCGCAGACTTCTGCCCCCTTGCCCGTACCCCTGACCTCGGCCACCCCTCCTCTTTGGACTCCCACTCTCCTCTCGTCTGCTCCCCCAGCTCCGCCCCCACCTCGCCCTACCGCTCGCCCGTCCTGGGGGCACGGCATTCCGTGCCCGTCCCCGCCAGAACTTGCACCCGCACGGGCGTGGCGCGCTCTGTGGCAACAGTTACCCCTCCCACCACGCCAGCCAGCCAACCCTTTCCCCGTGCCTACAGATCCCATAATGCCTGGCACTGACGCTCACCAGGGTGACACTGAGAGGAGGACAGACTGGTTTCCTGTTTCCTGTTTCCTGCTTCCGGCATATCGGTTTTGAATGCACAGTGAGACTTTCCTCAGGGATTAAACATTCAGAAGAAGCACAAGCTGCCCGGCCTTCCTGTAGAAACTGAGGGTCAGTCTGAGGCATGCGTTGTCTTCTCAGGTAGTGGGGGTGTCTGCGGCTCTTTCACCCACTCTGTTTCTGTTTCACACCATCAGTGAGAGAGACCACGTGTCTGTGCAGACTATGGTTTTGAGAACGATGGCAATGTAAACACAGAATATAAATGCAGAAAGGAAACGAGGTCGTGTTTTTTTTTTTTAAATTGATATCAAAACAATAAATGGAATGTTTAGGATGGCCAAACGCTTGTCTTGTTTTAGAGGGTAGAGTTTAATTTGTGCTTTGCCACATGTAACATAGGGATCACAGAGTACTGCAGAAGTCAGACCACTTCATTTGGGCAACAGTTCAGATCCAAACTCAGAGATGCTTCATTCCCACTTCCTCATTTTTCCAGTTCCAAATCTCAGAGAGACATATAGATCTTCTTGGTTTTACTGGCTTCACTCTGTATCTCTTTTATTTATTTTTGGAAAGAAGTTAGGTTTATGAAGTTAACTGTTATATTTAACCACATATTTCATTAATTCCTAAATGTAATCTGCACAATATAATAATAGAATAAATAAAAATGTATGTATTGTCTGCGATGTACTGTAAGGGTGTAGAATGTAGATGCCTGTGCAATGAGGGTAATATATTTCTGAATTTTCATCACTACCACCATAATTATTATATTATTGAATTTCTTCCTTGTTTTCATTGCACATGTTAATCAGTAACTTTGTGTAATCAAAGTCTAATTCATGTCCATGACCATTGCCTTCCACATAAGGATAAATAGTTTTACAGTGTAGATTTATTGACTTGTGGGTATATGGCACCACCCCGTGGCTAACTGTGGTGTAAAAGATTTATGGGTTTTCTGGAAATTGGAAGACTTAAGACTCAGAGCAGTGCCCATGTGGTGTCTCTCAGTATTTCACTATGTAGTTATTCTATGGGTAGGGCTCCCCGTTTTTGGCATCTCTCCCTAATTGGAAATTCCGGATTTTAAATGTAATTAATTGTGTAACCAAGTTGCCGTACTGAAGAGCAGTCCTGAGCATTGCGCAGCTGAAAGGCATTAGCTGCATCATTGTTTCAGCAGCATGTCTTCAGTTATCAGGGGAAATCAGATTATGCTGTAGCACTGAGTTCATTAGAGCTGAGCTGATATTGCTCGTCTGACATGATATTAAAACAGCACCCGATCTAATTAAGTTGAAACAGTTCTAAGTCACTATACAGTACCATGACCAGAGGAAATCACGAGTAAACAAATTCAGTGTACTGTAATACAAAGTTAGTGAGAGGTAATTGATTTAAGGATAATTGTAAGTCAAGGAATCGCCTTGTTTGGCGGTTTCCGCTGAAATTGGGGAGCCCTAGCTATGGGAGAAAGATGGTCTTGCTTTGGGTGCATGATATGGATACGTCTTGCAAACTCATAGTTCACACACTCAGGGCGGCATTCAGTCTCACAGCCATGATGTCTTTGGCTCCAGATTTCAGTTAGATATTTATGCAAGTATTACATCTCCATATTATGTGGCCATTCTTGCAGTGTTTTCCACTCATTTTGGCAACTGCCAAACATGTGATAGTGTGTAAAAATGAGGGGTTAATTGAAATCCCTAACTTAATTTTTTTTTTTTTTTTTGCTCAGAGTTAAGGATCACACACCATAGAAGATTGATTGAATGCCCCCATCTGTCTGACACATTTCACACAGAAGCTCAGGCTGGGTTCACTCGGAGGGCCGGAGGCCAAATCCTGAAAAGAGACAGAAACATTTGTTATTGCATTGTAATTTGCAGACAGTTTTTGTCCACTTACCGGACTAAAAGGCCAGCATTCACCACTGCACAAGCATAGTACACAAAGTCCTCATCACTTGTGTTTGTATCTAACCTTAATGATCCAAATCTGTACAATAGTGATACTGGTTTCCAGTGCCATAGCGGTTCATTTGTTTCTTTGACTTTGTACTTGCTCACGAATAATTGTTATAATCCATAACATAATGTGGATTTTTTTTTCTTTTGTTTGCACACATTATATGTTGAAACTTGTCACAGAATTTGGCTCAGTGTCATACGGTAAAAGGGGTGAAAGGCACAAAACCGGCCAAAAGCTGCCAAATTGAACAAATTAGAGTCAGGAAGAGCGATTAAGTTGAGGCGTGTCTGTGAAAGTGCCTGTTGGGCCTAGTCCAGGCAACCACAGCAGCCTACAGAGTCTGTCCTGTCTCTGTTCAGTTTCTCAAAATATCAGCTACGTTGGCGGAGCAAAGTGCAACAACACACAGTGAGAATTAGAGTGTTTGTCTGCAGTCCAGACCATGGGATTATGGGATTCTGGTACTCTGTGATACACAATAGAGCCAAATTTTAACAGCACTTCTAATTGCTTTGGGTGTTAGATGGTGCAAATACATTTTATGTGGCCTGGTGTTCAAAGGCAACTTTGTTATGGTAAATTCGTGGAGCAAAAAGCATTTGACAGGAATCCTCTGAACTGAATACAGGCATGATGTGATTTTCACTCAAAGCATCCTCAAGTTGTACAGAGAAATGCACGTATGCTCATTCACATACCACACAGACTGGTCACCTTTGGGGCTAGTTAGTTAGTAGTTGAGTGAAGCTCTCATGTAAAACTCAAAGATGTTTTCATTTTCACACGTCAAGGTGAAATTCATCAACCATCCTGAGATCACTCACTGTCTACAAATCCCTTCTCCCATACCACACTGGCAACATTATATTTTTCATATCTTTAATACATATAATAACAATCACCATACTATTTGCATTGTGCGGGCACATCTGTGTCCGTTTAAAACACAGTTCTGCAGTGCTGTAATATGAAGCCATATTGGCTTTCAAAGAATTGTTTAAACACTTTTCTTAATTTGATGGACGCACATGTGGTCTGTTACTGGGTATGTGGAGATTTCAGAATTTTAAATTAAGCAAATAGTTCATTTATCAAGGGAAAGAGACAGAGAGCGTGAGAGAGCTGGAGGTGCAGGTAGGCCCTGACTGGGTAAGATAAGTGTGCTAACCCAGGGATGCTAGTGAGGGATTATTGTAGTCTGTTGTTTTAAGTTGTGGTGGTGTTGTCAGGTAGGACATGCTCTTTTTGTGGCTGGCTGGTGCTTCATGTGGTTTGTGGGTCACAGAGAGGACTCGTTGAGACCGTTTTTCCTGTAGAGTTGCTGCAGGTCAGTGCAGGAAGGAAACCAGTGTGCCCTCCACTCTGTGAAGTCCCTGCTCCCAAGTCCCTCAAGCAGGAGGCAGTGACATGTCCCCGCATAGACACACCCATACACAAGCACGCGCCCAGACACACACACGCAGCCGTACATATCCACGCAAACGCGTAAACACACAGGCACACACAGACATGTGCAGGCGTACACACATATGCATGCACATACAGGTGTACACACAAGGCACACGCACACACACACACACACACACACACACACACACACACACACACACACACACACACACACACACACACCCACCCACTCATGCAAGCACACATATGATACACACACACACATTCATACCTCTCACTGCCTCAAAAAAAAGTCCTCTCTTCCTGCCCAGTGACTGTCTCCCTCCACAAGGTGGCAGTGTTCACTCACCAAACAGTTTTTTTTCCCTGCTAGTAGGTACTGGACTCTGCCATAAGTCTCTGTGCAGCTGGGATGCTACAAAGACAAGGGGAAGTCAAACCTGTCAAATGCTGTTTGGTCCACATACACAGTATACAGTTAACAAATTCCATACATTCCACGTGCTATTTGCCATCTTATAGAAGCATTCCAGTCGTTGTAATTCATTTGGGTTTCCATAGGCCCACAGGGTTTCTGACAGTACGGCCTACACATGCAGTATAAACCATACCCCATCTTAATGTTGCCACAAAGTTCAGAATCAACATGTGTTGATTCTGAACACAGAATACAGAAGAACCTCAGGTTCTAAGTTCCGTCATCTTTGACTGAATGTTAACGAATCTGTCTTTTCAACAGCTGACTGTGATGCTTGCATGCATTTTGTACATACTGGGTCGGGGGAAGACGTACCTGTTGTCTCGTGTGTAAATCTGTAACTGTACTGAATATATAAGTGCTTTGTGTAAAATGGTACGTTTGATGTTTTTCTGTTCCCTGTGTGTGGTGAGTGTGCTCTCTTTGCTGTGTGCCTTCATGGGATGGGCTGAGGAATGCCTTGTCAGCTGGGTTTCATTCACCTGTTACTGAAACGGTTATGATCAGTTTATATTCATTTCATACCTTTAAGGTTTATTATTATCTATTATTATGTATATGGTTCTAAAGTCAAGAGTATTTCAACTTCAGTGTTATTCCAGCATTGGTGTACATCAGTCAGTGAAGTAGTACAATGGTACATTGTTGCATATGGATTAAAATGAATGTATTGCTCTTAGTATTTATAGATAAGGGATATGGAATGTAATGGTACAGAATGTGAAATGTGCATCTCTGTCTTTCTGTCTGTTTTTCCTCTCTAACTTTCTCTGTCTGACACAAATGCACATGGTCATGAAAAATAGGTTCTACTCCAAATATCGTATTATCATATCATATATTCTGAATATTTTCAGTCGTGCATAGTTTGGACCATGTTATAGTAATAATAATGATGATAATAAATGCTAAATGACGAAGAGTGTGTTAGTGTTTTATCAGTCTAGGCTTTTTTTTGTGGCAGCCACAGCTTCGGCCCTGTCCAGTGGCATTGTGCAGTGGTTGTGTTCTGACTCAGCGGACTTTTGCTGAGAAGAATCGCTCTCACACTTGTAGACAAGTCCCTGCCTCTTGTCTTCAACTAGGTTTGATAAAACCCAGAGAGACAGCCTCATCGCACCCTAACTCACTGTCCACGCTTACTCACAGTAACTTTGCACAGAGATTTGAGGGCTGTACTTCCCAATTCTAGGGAATCAGTAGAGCCTTTTTTTTTTTTGAAAACATGCATTGCAGAGACAAAGGAAGACATTCAATCACTAGAGGGCGAAAATGTGCAGCTTTAACATTTTTGGTCCTGATCACCTGTGTCATGTTGCTACCCCACTATTCAGCTACAGGTAGCTGTCACCTGTCACCTGGCAGGAGGAGCTATGGCTGCTTATATCACAGCACTACATGACAAAATTCAGATCCTGTGAGCAAATATTATTGGTTTGATTGCTGGACAGAGTACTTTATGGTGCAGATGACAGCACAGTACTTTGTGAAGCATTGACCAATCCCTGACGAACTTCCATTGGTGGCATTGTGTTGTAAGTGTGGTCTGTGTTCTGTTTACTTCAGTGTCTGGTTAATAGAATATACCCCCTGTTCCAGGCGGAATTCTCATGTCACAATTGAGAATGTTTCAAAAGGTCATTGTAAACGACACTGGCTACCAGGGCACTGACCCACTTCTTTTAAACCCCAGTGCTCAATGCCCCTAGTGGTCAGTTCAGGAGTCATGGCAAAACTTGCATCTGGTTTGCCATCTGTATGCATGTAATTTAGAAGTTAGAAAGTGTCCTCAGTTCAGAAATCAGACTTGGTTGTCATTTCACCAAAGCTGCGTGCATAGAGAGTGCGTCAGTCATAGCTCAGAGGAGAGCGGTTCTCTCTGACAAGCCATTCCTCGTGCGATCCCCGGGTGTTGTCCTCGGTGTGTGTCGTGCTAACCCTCACTGTCACCCCTCTGTATATCTGTCTAATTTATCAGTCTCTCCTAGATTGTCAGCAGCCTGCTGCCACAGTACCGACACTCTCCTCACAACTAAGGCGAGACAGAGCCCCTCTAGCCCGCAGGTAACGTCACAGCTGGGCACCTTCCTGGTTCCTCCTCTTCCTCGCGGCGCCAAAGACATACGCGGCAAAGACTGTTCCATGTGTCCCTGGCCACAGGAAACACATGCACTCACTCACTTACAAATATGTGAAAACACAAACACAGACATACATTCATACATTACATTATTGTCATTTAGCAGATGGTCTTATCCAGAGTGATCTCCATAGGTTACAGTTTTTACATGTTATCCATTTATACAGCTGGATATTTACTGAGGCAGTTATGGGTTAAGTACCTTGCCCAAGGGCACAGCAGCTGTGCCCCAGTGGGAATCAAACCAGCAACCTTAGGAGCCCTGCTCCTTACCACCATGCTACACTGCAACCCACTGCCACGTTCATCCAGACACCAGCGTATACGCACACAAACGCACAATTAGACACACATGAGCACTGTCTTGTGCTTAGACACTAGAGAAAATGCATGTGCTCTGACTCTGACACAGACACAAACTCACAGCACTGTCTGTGCAGCTACATCGGCCCCCATGTGATGAAGCTGTGCTGCCAGTTCATAGCCTGCAGAGGGCACTGTGCTCAGACTCACAGTCTGCACTGACACTTGCATGGCAATTTACGACACGCGCGTCTGGAGCGAAGGACAATCCAATGTAATGAGAGAAGCCAAAAAACTATTGTGTGTGTACTGCATAGTCTATAATTCTGTTGAACCTATGTATTGTGAGACTATTTTTGTCTTCATTTTGTCTTCTCAGTGTCAACAGGAGGCATAATGATTTTATGCTCATTTGGTTGAAAAAGACTGGCATGCCACAATAGCATTAGTTTACCCCAAAGTTAGCAAATAAAATTACTGCTTGTTCATGGGCATAGGTTCAGAGCAGGCACTGTGCAGATCTGCTGATCTTTATTTCACCTGGATGGGTTAATACTAAACAGCCATGATAAGATGATGATATCAATTTTTAATATTAAGGTTAGTGGGTCTTTGTGGCACCTGCTCTAGAATAATGTCCATGGATTACAGTACTACAGTACACATGCGTCCACATCTTTAAATTGCTGACTGGACCCTGAGTGCAGTCCGGCTCCTTCCTTCTCTCGTAGCTTTCTCTCATCTGTCGAGACCAATAAGCAACTGCTGACAAATCTGACACCAAAGACCCATTTCCACTCTGCTCAAGAGTTCTGGTTGTTGTTCAGTCCAGACAAGATTAGTGCCCTGCCCTGTTAGCTGTGTCAAGACCTAAACCTGCACTAATTCGGTCTATGTGCATGCATGTGTGTTTATGTACTGTTTGTGTGTGTGTCTGTGTGTGTTTGGTGGGTGGGCAGGGTTTCACATGCTTGTCTTCTCTATTTTCAAAGCACTGTTCTGCTGTTTGTGTTTATCCTTGAAATTTCTGCTCTGCAGTTGGGTTTGTCTTCCTACCCCTGTTCAATTTTTTTTTTGCCTAATTGTGTGATCTGAATATGGAATCGGAGGGAAACATCTCTTCTTCCTTTTCTCCCCCTCCTTCTCCCACTTCCTCTCTCTCCTCTTTCTTCTTCTTTGGTTTCCCGCCCTGCTCGTGCTCACGGCGCAGTCGTAACGTTGTGATAGCTCTCCAGGAGGACGAGACGCACCATTCCAGCGGCAGCCGCTCCCCCTGTGTCCCTTTCAACTGTCTGTCACCGGAGGCTCCGCCCCCTGGCCCGTAAAAACCACCCCCCCTCAGCGAACAGCCAACCACCGGCCTCCACAAAGCCCACCACACCTACGTGTCAACCAACAAAGGCCCAATCCCTGCAGGCTCCGCCCCCCCTCTCCCCGATCGCCACGGTTACGCCGCAGGGCCAGGATGCACTGCTCCAAGGCTAGTCGGTTAGAGACAGTTGAGGGATTACTGAGACTATAAGGCTGGGTCACTGTGTGAAAGTACCAATAGTAATAATGAGTATAACTATTTATTTATTTATTAATTTATTCATGCTATTATTTATATTATTGTTGGATTTGTTTTTTTTTCTTGAATTTCAGAAATGTGTCCCTGCTTGGTGGTAAAACTTGAAGAAATGAAACACACACATGAGTTGTTTGACTTTATTTTGCCCAGGCAACACTTCAGCCTGTGACCTTCATCTTTAAAAGCTTTATCACAATGACAGAAAAGGAAGAATTCAGCAGGCATGAAATATATCAGTGGCCATTAATTGCCATGAAGTGTTGACAAGGTACATGCGCTTTACAATAATCAATAATCCATAACTATATAATAATGAATTTCAGTTTCACTTTCTACAAACATGCATATACAGCATGTCCCATTACAACTTTCACAGAAAGAGCGAACATACTCAGACTTTTCCCTTGCGTGGCTAAAACCTTTTTGTTCTTTTTCCTGAATTTGTATCTACTTTACTTTGTATTTCCTGTGGAGCAAAGCGGATTTATGCCATTTTGCAACTTCTGACTGAAAAAAATGTAAACATGTAATTGAATTTATACGCAGTGTTCAAACCATGTGTATATGAAACGTACACACAAATGTGTAAAGTGCTTTTGTATTTCCTATTTGCAAATATGGCAGTATTACAGTATACAGTGTTTTTGGCCTGTATAGGGGAGCCTAATGAAGGTGGTATTTGCATTACAGTGATCTTTCAGGTGTTGAGCTGACTAAAACCATATCTTACCGTCACTCAATAGGGGTATTTTGTGTTTTACATATAATTTTGCAGTACATATCCATAAGCTCTTATTTTTACTGACATTTTGTTTTCTACCCATGAGGTGACTCAGTTTGTCATATAGGAAAAGTTTCTTTGGGTGTTAAATTCTTGTTTTTTGCTTGTTTTTATAGTAAAGGTTGTGATTTGTGGGCATTTGGTCAATAGGCCTGAGTTTGGCCCTTTTTTTATTGCACAGTATGTAACTTAGTACTGGAGTGAACTGAGCACTTTTTTTCAGTTTTACTTGAAAACTGCTTAAGATTATAACTTAAGAAAGAACTACTGAAGATTTCCCAGGATTGTAGCACTCATCCTGGTTGCTTCCATACAAGGGGTTTTCTCAACATTAACTAGTAGTACTCTAAGCATTTTATGTAACATCCATAATCACTTGTGTTAAAGGAGAAATGACCTCACAGATATGTGTGATCAAAAATTGATTCATAGGATATCATAACTTCTTACATGCTGGGTTTGCTTATGTAAAGAGCAGGAAAATGAATGTTCTGTCAGATGTAGCAGTAAGTAATATTGAGTAAGTAATATTTTGATTCTGTCATGATCAGAGATTCACAGGCAAAACAAATTAGTTGAAAGAAAGCTGGATGGACTGTCACACACTGCTATCATTGGAACCGGGTTTTGCTGCTTTCTTTCAAACTCTTTCTCTCTGTTACACTCTCTCTCTCAGACTTCTCACTGAATGTGTTTAGTGTGCTGGAACTGGAGCAGATTTTCTAAGTGAAGCCTCTCTGTGCCAAGGGCCCCACTTCCAAATCACTCCTCTTAACAAGCACAAACATTGAACTATGCATCACAGTAGCGGCAGTGATTATGATTTCCGGGATTGTTTGGTGACATATCACTATCCGAGCATACCTCCTCGGTTTTTAATGCTATAAAATACAGAACTCTTTCAGACCAGCAGGTTTAAAAACCAGGATAAATCAGCTTTCATAAAAAATTGTCATCAGGAATCATTTTGGTATTTTTTAATAGATTTTCTTTAAAGTAGATGGGAAACTCTCCTTTGGGCCTCTGGTTTCAGAGAACGTTATTGTTATATTAAGATAAAATGATGTATGTAATAACATCATCGAATAACTTCTCCATCCCAGAAGTAGCAATATAAAGAGGGAAATGTATAGGAGTGTGGGGAGTGGCACTGAATATCGTGACTTTGCATTGATTAGAAGTAGAGAGATACCCTCCGTAACACTGAAGGGGTCTTTGTGTTCACTAGAGGTATTCAGGCATACAGGAGTTTGTATGGAAGCATTAACCTATGAATCAGTGTGTGTTTTGTCCATGCTATCAGCTGACAAGGTTTTGGCCTGGATTTACATTTACATTTACATTTATTCATTTAGCAGACGCTTTTATCCAAAGCGACGTACATAGGTTACAGTTCTTTACAATGTTATCCATTTATACAGCTGGATTTACTGAGGCAATTGTGGGTTAAGTACCTTGCCCAAGGGTACAGCAGCAGTGTGCCAGCGGGGATCGAACTGGCAACCTTTCGGTTACGAATCCTGCTCCTTATCCACTATGCTACACTGCCGCCCCAGTGTAGGGATCTTCATAGGGATTTTCATATCAATCCCCAGGATTGATATGAAAATGAGACACAGAGGTGGCATTGTTGGCCACTGACATGACAGTGAAGCACGTTTCCCTCATCTTCCTGGTGGAACCTGAAAAGCTGTTTAGTTTGTGGCTTTTTACTCATCTCTGATTGCTGTACAACTGCATCTGTCTATTGGATATTTTAGTTTACTGAATCACTGAAGCCAGTCTGTAAATGCTAGCACTGTGAAAGGCTACTGAGAAAATTCACTTGTTTTTTTTTTTTTCTTTCAAATCCATCCATCTTCTAATGCGAACCACAAAGTAGGAGCTGCTTTAATTACATTACTTTTAAAGAGAAGCATCGTTTCTTATGAATTTCCCAGTCCTTCTTTCTGCTCTGTCAGCATTTTTGCCCAACATTGTTCAAAGCCATATGACAAATTGCCACCAACGCCATTTAGCTTTTCAGCTAATCAAAGCTTTTGAATGAACATATGGAAATAAATGTCTCTCCCCCTGGATTTTTAAAAATGTTTTGTTACAGTTTTTAGCCCTATAGATTAATTTGAATTGGCTTCGGTGTTGTTACACAACTTTGGCCTGGATTGCAAAGTGTCTGGATTGGTTTGATAGATTAAAGTGCTTTGGTTTTTTTTTTTTTTTTTTTTTTTTTGAAACCCAGTTCAGCCAAATGGGATTTCATTCAAAACAGTTTTTTTTTTTATTATTTAACAATCCTAAAGTTGTTTTCATGCACTTTTATTAATAATCCTAATTTTAAGTAGTTGAGTTTTGAGCTGCATGACCCATGTGCCTGAATAGCTAACAATTTGCATCACTATGTTTTGTTTAATTGTTCTTTTTTTAGCCATGTGACCCCTATGCCTTTATAACATTCACTTTTTTGCAGCAAGCATTAACCGTTAACACTAAATTAATTGAGCGTTCAAAACATCCGCGTCTGTACACAGACAGTTTTTTTTTCTCCAGTGTCCACACAGTGAAAGCATGTTTTTAACACCAGGGGGAAATGTCTTGGTCATTTTCTTTATGTATTTATTTATGTCCTAAGGGGTTTACTTTATTATTATTATTTTTTTTGAAATGTTAATGGTTTTATACTGAGTGGACTACCTGATAGAATGTCTTTGAGTTGGAGTGTGACAGAGGGAGACAGCCTTGCGACGTGTGGTTGTAACACTGTTATGTGGAGGAAGAAAAAGGGGTCCAAAACTAGTCTTTGTGCTTGGCTGCAGCTGTCCTTGAAGAACATGAACTCTCCTGGTTGTTTGCACAAGATGAATCTCTGTGTCTGTGAACTGGCATCTGCGTTGCCACCAAGGAACAGAGACACCAATCGATACAAAAAAATAAGAATTAAAAAATGAAACGAATCAATAAAAATAAGAAAAAATAAATGAAAACAGACAGCAATATACTGTACTGGGTTTTACTATTATTCTTTCTTATTCTATTTAAAAAACAGTGTATTACCTAGTTACCTGTTTCAATAGAAAATAAACAAACTGTCCCGGGACTTTAAAGGTGGCTGCTGTGACTCTGTGTCTGTCTGTCACTGACTGCAAGATGTAATTAGACTGTGTGTGTGTGTGTGCGTGTGCGTGTGCGTGTGCGTGTGCGTGTGCGTGTGCGTGTGTGCGTGTGTGCGTGTGTGTGTGCTCGCATGTATGAATGTGTGTGTGTAAGTGTGCATGTGTGCATGTGTTGGAAGGGTAGAAGCATGGATATGTGCTTGTGCGAGTGTGTGCATGTGTGTGTGTGTGAGTGCACATGCATGAGTGTATTAGAAGCTTAGAAGCATATTTTAGTATTACTGGTTCATGGTCTTGTCGTCATCATTCTGTTCAGTGAACTGGACCAGTCCCATACACTGTGCTGACACATTTCTCACCAGAGAAAATATGGTGGGGTGGTACATTATAACACATTTGTAGGTATAACTGCTGACATTTAAATTTACATCTACATTCAGTCATTTGGCAAACACTCTTATCCAGAGCGACTTACAAAAGTGCATTCATTAGGGTCAGGCAATTAGCTGCACAGATACTAAAACATTAGTGTCATCCTTGAACTGTAGTGCCATTTTGGGCAACATCCCCGCAATGGGATTAAGTGCAGTCAAAGACTTTATAACCTTTACAAGCTATTACCGTGCTTCATTCACGAGTGAACATGGGCCGCAGGGTAATCATAGTCTGTAATAATTATCCAAAGTCACCATGGTCACCAACAACACTGCGCTCTTACCGTATGCGGTGATGTTTAACCACTAATTCTGAAGTGGCATCAACGTGCAGATAAGGTATTTGTAATTCCATGTGTTCCATGTGAACAGTTTCATGCGCGCGCTTTATGTGCGAGAGAGCATATCTATATATTTTGCATGTGTTCGCTGGAGGTAGTGCAAACACTCTGATAGCCCTGCCCGAAGGTGACAAGGTCTTGAGAAATGCTATTCTTACAATAAGCGCGTTCAGTCGAGTGTTTAGCCAGCGGAATGGGGCGGGGTTTACGCCAATCAAGGTGACTGTCGTAGAGATAAGCGGATGACGAGGAAAGCGCACGGCACTGATAGCGCTTTGGAGTAGGCGTACGTGAGGGAGTGGCCCCGCAGTGAAGGCGTGAAATCAAGGCATCGACTATGAGAATGTACTTGTAATGCACGGGTGGATTGAACTGGGACTCTTCTCGCTTCTCAGCCGCACACAGTAACAGCAAACAGTCTTGGCTGTGCTGCGTTTACTTAGTTGTGAAGTTTGAGATTTGAGACTTAATACGTGCGTTACTTCTTAGTAAGCTTTCATTTGAAGACAACATCGATTCACGTCAAGCCTAAACAAAGTAAACAAACCTCTTTGCTATACTAAACTAAAATAAGAGCGAGGGCTTTTCAATGTTTGACCGGACAGGGGAGAAGCGTGTGAAGATTGCGCTCACTATGGACGACTTCAGACGGGTCGCTATCCGGAGAAAATCGAAGGAATGTGCAGGTGGGTTCGGTTCTCGATGCTTGGTTTTACAAAGTGCGCTTGTAATTCCCATGCCAGAAAGAAGCATGGCTTCACCGCGTGACAGGCTGAAAATGCTATAACTGGTGCCTGGACGCAGCTGAGATAACGCTTTTACAACAGACTACTTTTACAGTGTTTGAAAGACTAAAGGGAAGTTCTCAGGTCATTCCAAGTGCATGCATGAAAGCTCAAACATAGCCCCGTATAACACGCAGTTTTCCTGCAGCAGTAACTATGTACCCGTTACCCACACAACCCACAGTTGTGTCGTAATAGTATATATCGCTCCACTTTGTACAGAATGGATAATTCTAGTCGGAATGAGGTCAAGCTTTGTCAGTCATTGCATTGCTATTCTTCAGCTCCTAAAATTGACCGGCCAGTTGCGCATCCTTGCCAGCAGTTACATAATTCGAAAGTACGCGTATATTGGGTAGAGTCTTGGGGTGATCTTCGTGTGTTAAATGTGTTAATACCGTAATCCGATTTCCTTGACCGGTCGTTGGGAAAGAAAGGGGAATTTAGAAAGCTGTAGCGTTAACTCGGTGCGAGGTGGGGGTAATTCAAACCGTTTTTATGAAGCAAGAGAACAATGTACAATGTGACGAACAAGGGGAGGACAGACAAGTCCTGACCGGTCTGATTGAAGGAAAATCTCCTGGCACACTTCACTGCGTGTTTACAGAAATACATACAGTAACCTGTCTGTATCTGTATCTGTCATCTAAGGCATGACATTTCTATATGTTTATACTGAAGGTAAAAAAGCGGTAAAATGCATGTAATTAAGTTAATCACTGCAAAGCAAGGAGAATGCACCAGTTAATTCTAATGTATGTGATCCTTTTGTTTGTGTTTACTCAAAAACGCATTTCAGAGTTGGTCCAGGTTAGTAGTTCTCAGCTGGGACCGGAGCTAGGAATGGGATAGATGGAATAGAATGGGGACTAGACCCTATCCTTTACCTGTTTCAGGGAGATTTCACACAGTGAACCCATTCATGCAGGGGTCTCTGTGAAAACAACAGGGGAGGTGCAAGACCCTCGTGACCCCACAAAATTTATTAAGAGGAGCACAACTCAGCCTGATTCAAAGGGTCATAGGTTGCAGCTAATGCAATACAAAATAAGGTCACATCTGTCAGTGCAGCAGGTTCATATCATCCATATTCAAAATGGGCTTTAATTAGCATGAATTCACAGGCAACAGCTTTGTCACAGTAGGCTTGCAGAGGGATGCGGTTATTATTTGATCGTTTGAAGTCTTATTATCGCAGCAGCCACCCCTCTTTGTAATTTGTGGGTTATGTTTTGCACAGTGTCTGCCTGGATGTTTACTGAATCCTTTCAGGTAAGTCCCTGGCTCAGAGGTGGCGCAGGTGTCTGGTTACAGGTGGAACGGCTTGCGAATGAAAGCCACATGCCTTTACACATTGTAATTAATCAAGAAGTCCAGAGACCTGGTATGTCTGACGTTCAATGCTATCTTTATTTCAGTAAAAACAGGAAAATCACGTTGGGTGAACCCCCTCCTCCTAATTCAGTGTCAAAGTGCAAAACAGCACCAGTATCCCTGCGTCTGCTTACACTCCAGGCCACTGCCTAGTTTCCCGTCAGCTGGCCAGTTTCCATGCCCCACAAACACAACCCTAAACACAGCTTCTGCCTCCTCCTGAACTTTCCACACTAATGGGATTTTCGCTGGACTTACTGAAGGTAGTATTGTTCCATTGTACTTGCTGTTGTTTTCCACACCACAGCAACGAATATGTCCGTCATGTTGCGGACCAACCCATGGTGGACTGGGCCCCACAGCATTGCTCTTGTATGGATGCACAATGCAGCAGTTATCATAAATGATTTGTTGTGGGAAAGCTTTGGCTTTGGAAAATCGTTATTCAGTCGTCTGCGGAAAGGCATCCTTTCTGGCTGGACTCCACCTCACTGTCCTCCAGCAGCATCACGGTCCAATGCTGTCCTCTGACCGCCTATGGATTCAGCTTGGATTGACCTGCGGTTGAACCCTTCATCTAGGGAGGCATTTAAACTGAAGTCTCGTGATTATCCATTTGTGTCTTTTTACTTATCTCTTGCACGGCGGTGTCCCGGCTTTCTCGACAGTTTTCATCCATGTCAAGCAGTAGGGAGCCCCTTTTATGCAATAGTGGCAGTTTTATCAATATCAATAGAATGCATGAGCCTTGAGTTCTGTTTCCTACAGAGAGGGAGTTGCAGAGAAGGGGCAGTCGAGCATTCATAGAGTATCAGCCGTTCTTATTTCCAACAGTAATGCTGGGCCCTTGTTTCCATTCCAGTTTACTTGCTGCACGCTCATTAGTTTGAGGAGTCGGTTAAGCATGACAGAGGAAGCGTATTGGTTTTGTACAGCATTGTGCATGTCTCCCCCTCCCTTCTTCTCATTACAGAGTATCCTAGATATTAAACGCACCTACCATCGCTTTTCAGATGCATTGTCTCCCTCATGGTTCCTCATCCCGAATCTTCTCTAAAGATAATATAATTGCACGAAGACGAACCGTGGCTTAGGCCAAGTAGTCATTTAATTATACACGCGTAATTAACATGGGTGAGGTTGCCTTTTAAGAATTTCCAGTTGGAGAGATTCCAGGGTCTGGCCTGTTTGAGTACAATGTCAGCCGAAACCCAATAGAAACCCGGGGTCTGCATTGTTATGGTGATTACCCTGAGAAAAGCTGTCTGATACCCCAGCTGTGTGCATCCCTACAACAAACGTTAAGGTGTAGTACCGGTTTTTGCAGGTTCCTACTCTTATTTATAGTAAATAACACACACACACACACACACATATATATACACACTGGAATGTTTTGTTCATGTTCGATGTTTTGTTCTGCCGCAGACTGTGTGAAAAGCATGATGCCGTATTTAATTATCATGAAACATCTGAAAAACGTGGTGTATCACCTTTGCTTTTTCTCCTCCTGGCAAGGGAGTTCATGGGAATCTGTCCTGTAGACAGTGCTGGGATGTTCAGCATTTTGCCTTGTGACAAATGGACAGTTGTGGTGCCCCTTAGCAGCGGTTCTGTGCAGACACAAGACTCACCGTCAGCCCGCTGATGGGGCCTTGCTGTGTACGCGCCTATTAACGCTGTCCTGAATGCGGTGCCTCCAGAATTGCGGATTACTGGCATTCCTGTGTTTTTTTTTCTGAAATCTCTCCCTCCTCGTCGGCGCTGAGCCGCCGCGGCCCGGTTGGCGAGGGAGCGCGAGGTTGCCTCTGCACAGCTAACAAAGGGTCCGTTTGTGCATAACAGGGCTGCGAGGAACCGGTCAGCACCATGAATTACTGGCTCTGTGGCCCCTGTTGTTACGTTTGTTGTTTTGCTGGACCGAAAGCCAGCGCTCGTTCAATTAACCCACAGTCGACTCTCACAGAACGCATAATCCCATACTGTGTTTAAAGTGCAGAGAAGGCAACAGCCGCACTCTGTCCCGTTGTTCATGTGATAAAGAGTGGGCAGCGAGTCTGTCGCCGTTAGTGACAGGGCACAAACCCCGGGGTGTGTCAGGAGGGGGTGGGACGTGCCCTGGGTGGCATAGCTCGAGGGTCTCCTCTTGAAGCACTCCATGCTACTGCCCACTGGCCACTCTAGTCTTGTCTGCATTTACGTGAACACAAAGGCCAGACACTGAGGCTAGGCGCTTGCTGGCTCCTCCACACCTACAATAGAAGGGGTTGTGATCAGGGCTACAGCTGCTGTCTACTGTCGTAGCCCCACCCATCCAAATGCCACCATGGTGGTGGTCTTGTGCATAGAGAGTCTTTGAATAAATGCACAGGTAAATACAGGTACTCCTCACTTCATTACAGTGGTACTCAGTCCACATCTGTGACGTGTGTTCAGTGTATACAAACCAAAGGATACAGACACAGTCTACACAGACAGTTTAGACTGTCTGAAATGCCTTTGAGAAATGCCTATTTCAGTCGGTGAATCCCTGGCTGATTTTGTTTGCCATGCCTTGTGCATACAATATTTCAGTTTAGGGCACAGGAAGGCCTAACGCATGGCTGGTGAATGACACCACTGTCACCGTGGCACAGTTTGGACCAGCAGTCCTGTTGGCTGTATCCCCTTAATCCTGTGACCTGTATCCCCTTAATCCTGAGGGCCGAATCACTTTCATCATAGCCTTGTGTCCTACGGTGTCATTGTCACTGCCATTGATGGCGGTGTCGATCTGACCGAGCATGGTGTTCAGCAGAGTTGAATTCAGAAGTGATCCGATTTCTCCGCATTTGCCATCAGTAAAAGTGTGGTATTTAAGGCCAGCACAACAGCTGCGTCCTTGGAGCAGCGGTACAGATTTCCTTGGAGAGGATGCTGAGAGATGCACTCTGTCCCACGCGTTTCAGGGAGAGGTCGGGGGGAGTGCACAGGAAGCTAGTAATCACCCTCCGCATTCCTGAAAAGCCATGCCACGCCCTCTGGTTATTCGCAATGGTTTCTGTGTTTACGCTCAAGGGGGCGAGGCCATTGGGTGAGTTTGCTGTTGCAGAGCCAGGTAACTGGACAGGTGCAGTTGCAAGCACTTGTTTCTAATCGGGTTTTAACCTTGGTTTTCACAAGATGGAAAGGTTCTTTTTGTGAGGAACCTTCCTGGAGCGCAAAAAAGACGTCAGATTTGCTTGCCATGCTTGTATGCACTAATGTAATCATGCTGTAGGGATTATCAGTAGGGTTTTAGGTGTGGTCATGGCTAAGGTTCAGGCTACAGTAGGGTCTGGAGTGAATGGTATAATAGTGGAATTACATAAAATTCAGAGCTGTTAATGTGTACTCACACAGAGGTTGCAAAATGCTTGAAGCTAAGAAAGTACACTGTAAACATTGTGAAACAACATCACATGAGTATCACATCACTGCCACCAGAGGGCAGAAGAGTTACATTTACATTTTGCCATTTAGCGGACCATTTTGTCCAGAGCAACTTACAAAGTAGTCTCGCATGAAGTAGTACTTGGTGTTGAAGTGGTGTCACAGGGAAGAAAACTCCCAGACCCCAACTGAATAAACCTAGCGTTGCGTTCAAATAGCACATGACTGCTCACAGTCTGAAGGGCTTTTCCAAATCACCAAAATATCCTTGGCTATAATAAAGTGACAGGAAGGTGAGGCTTCACAAACCCTCTGAAATATGGAACTGATGTTTGTTGTCATCACTCATTCATATGAACCCAGCCAAAGACATTGCATTTGATGGTAGAATACTGTTCTTGGTTCAAATCTATGAGTCATGAGGTTCAGTCTGTTATCATTGCTGTAATTGACTGCATGTGTGTCTCTTTGAAATAGCCGTAATGGTGATGAAGAAATGTTGTTTGCATTAAACTTTAACAACCACTATACTCTTCTCACCTTCAGGACGCCATGTTTATTCTTCAGTCTGAAAGAGAGCGCCTCCTATAGCACAGAATCCCCATCACTGCAGTCTGGCTCCAGGTTTGTTTAATTTGGTGCCTCTTGCTTCCCGACAGCATCCTAGGTTGCACATGCTAATCTGAGCCCTGGTGAGGAAGCTTCAAGCGTGTACCGCAAGGCTCTACAGAATGATGACGCATAAAAAAATAGCATGGCTTATAACATTTTCTCAGCATTGTTACACCAAAGAAGCCAGCAAATGCAGTAGGCCCATTCTGTGAGACTGCCGCCCAGGAGAGAGAATGGCTATTGTTGTTATCCAGGCTCTAATGCCTGGCAGACTCCCCTTTTTCCGTGGGTGTGGGGCGGGCAGAGAGTCAGACCACAGTCATGGGTCGAATTCCTGTCCGGGACAGAGCATCCCTCATACTGGTCCAATTCAAGGGAAGAGAGATCATCTGCACTAAAGTTCCATCTGGAAGACAGTGTGGTATGTGTGCGTGCGTGTGTGTGTGTGTGTGTATTGGGGGGTGTAAATGCAATGTGACAGCGTGCAATGATGTCACATTTCCTTGAGTCAGGACTCCGCCCTCCTGCGGGGGCTCTCTGGAAAAGCATCTCCATTTTCTTGTGTCTGGCGCGCATCGCTCCCACGATCGGCGTCCAGGGGCCTGTTTGTGTTTCCATTTCGCTGAGGCCATTCTCGGCGGACAGGCTGCCAGAGTGTCTCAGAAAACGGTCCCCTGACATAACCTGCTCCGATGGCACTTCTCCCCTATCCTTTCTCCTCGCCTCTTTCCTCGCATGTGATCGCACGCGACACTGTGAGAAAGCTCAGCTGTGGCTAAAGGCTGCCCAGAGGCATGTCCAGCCTTTTAACCACCCGCCCCCGTATCCCCCCCCCCCCCCCCGGGCCCTCAGCCCTGCGCCTGTTTTTCTTCTCTCATACCGGTGCTTCCTGACCTTTGTGTTGCACTTCCCTCTCCGAGTGACAGCTTCTCCCTGCTGTTCCCGAACCCCCTGTGCTGCTCTGCACTTGGTAAGACCTGTGGAGGGCATGCCGTCTCGTCTCGTCCGCCACTGAGTGGAGAGAGAGAGAGAGAGAGAGAGAGAGAGAGACACCCCATCCTGGGAGAAACTCGATGGGTGCAGTTTCTTTGGGAGGTGCAGCACCGATACTGTATGGTCCGGGTGTCCTGGAGTGAAGTGAACCCTGACGTGGGAGGCATTGTGAATGCACTCATCTCATTGTTAAGCAGGGCGTTCAGACCACAGCGCTGAGGTGGGGGGGGGGGGGGGGGTTGGAGGAGGGGGGTCAGGTCCTTTATTTGGGTTGTCTGTTCCTGCGCAGGAAGTGTTCTCACGGCCGTCGCCGTGGAGGCACTTTTTCTGCTTCGCTTCACTTTCTCGCGTTTTTGTCACCCGCTCTCTCTGCGGAGGGGACCCCGAAATGGATTGCCTGGTGACCAATTGCAGGAGGTCCTGCCCGTGCTGCATCTCTTCTGGTAGGTGACAATGGGGAGGAGACCCTGTGGTCAGGATGCTCGCGACAAGACTCCGGGTCCAGCTCGGCCGTCTTGCTCAGTTCAGTGATCCTTAATGCAGGACAAAAAAAAAAAAACATGTATTTTTTTGTTACCCAGAAACAAAAAGGCTCAGGATTGCGGGAATGAACCGACGTCGCAAGTATTGGTTCTGGCGAACAGAAGGTAATGATGCACTTGTACTCTGTAATGCTGTGTTCCTGCTGCTGGGAGATGCTGCTGGCCAATCAGCCGGAAGCATTCTGTTTTCTGACGATCGCTGTGTAGAGACACATTGGCTGTAAACTGGAATCTTCTCTTCACTTGAGTAGCTCCCCTACAGATAAGTGAGCATTTGGGAGACCGTGATGCTGTCAGAGAGGGAGGGATGTTACCATGGGTACTTGTGGAGGGATGTTACAAATAGAAGGGATGGATTGTGGATTATTCTGAGGGCCTCTCATGAGCTGACAACACCCCCAAAGGTTATAGGTATCATTTCATTATCTGTCATGCTGTTTTTATGAAATAGGGTGTATGTGTGTGTGTGCGTGCATGTGTGCGTGTATGTATACATATCCCACATATTATTGCATATGGGTCATGTTTGTTAGGTATCATTTTCTGTGACACTTGTACAAAGAACCAGATAATGCAGTGGTAGTCTAATGCTGGTGATTGTTACAAAGATATGGAGTCCAAAGTGGAGCAACTTCATTTGTGAATTTGCACAAATATTGCATAATGGTTTAAAAATCCACAAGGGTCATTAATCTACAATCCCCCATTCAAATCCTCTACGTAACAGGTTGTTATGAAAGAGAGGAGGCATTGGCTCACCCCGGTGACCTTTGGTAGTCCAATCCCAAATCTCTTCACTGTGGTGGGGAGGAATAGGCCTCACAACTGGGTGAACCTAGCGCTCGGAAGACCTGTGAAGTCCTGCAATAAACCATAATACTCTGCAGCGAACCTTTCCCCGGGTGGGTTCGGTGTTCCAGCTAGGTGCGTTAGCTACCTGGTAAGCTGTTAATAGCTCAGAAATGCTAGTGACCCATGAGTTAGATTGATTGCTAGCTAGCCTCAGTTGTGTGCATTTAAGTGTCACCTATTTTAGTACAGGTTCAGCAGTGCCTAAATTAGTGGTTGCCAGCTAGCTGCATAGTTAATGTTTGATTTCAGCCATGTAACTCATGTAGCCTGGCAGGGACTTGGCTGTCTGGCTGGGACGGGTAGCTAGCAGGCTACGTTAGGTACTCTGCCACAGCACGCTTCATTTGTTTAGCTAGTAAACATAGAGGTCTCGCAGTCCATCCACTGTCTGGAGTGAATTGTTGTCAGGAACAGTGAAATACTTTTATCACAGCCAACCACAGTTTATCACGATAAACAACCAATGGTGACAAAACCACTGATAAACACAGACGGCCGTGCAGTAGCAGAATGTTGACAGGCCTTAAGATGCTTGTTTCTGCAAGCTGACTGGTGCCGCTCACAACAAGCATCTTTTTTCCCAGGCTGGTAGCTTGTTATTTTAAGTCCAGTGTTGTTCTGTGGACCCTGGGAATGATTCTCTGTCTCAAGTCTCTGTCCCAGTTGCGCTTTGCCTTATGCCAAGACCCGCCTCCAACCACCCCCCCAGAGGGGTTGGGGGGGGGGGGGGGGGATTTTTTTTCTTCCCCTCCAGAAGAGGAAAGGCCCAGAGTGGCCTCCCTCGCTCTCCGCGCTGGGACAGGAAGGAACAGGCTGGGCTCCTAACTGGCTGTTTCTGGATCAGGCTGCTGGGCTTTCATGGTCCTGATTGTTACAGTTGGGGGGGTGGGGGGGTGAGGAAAGAGAGGGAGAGAATTCCCTCCCTCCCCGGCCCGCACATGTGTTCCTCTCTTCAGCTGTTACACTCCCTTATTCACACTAACCGCCACCCCCCCCCCCCCCAGTCACAGTAATCCTGAAAACAGGCTGCAACGTTACTGCACCCTGAGCTGTTTTTCTGTAATTTGCAGTAGACTGCAGTCCATTAAGTACTGTCCAGAGCTTCAGTCAAGGTTTAATTTGCTGTTATCCTGGTACAGACAGAAAAAGAGCTTGTTACAGCCTCCTCTAAGTGCACCTTGGTGACCATCTCATGATGAATACTGTCCCCCTGTTCTGGGATCAGTGAAAGGTCTCCTTTCTATGGACCAATCACAGGGAGAATGACTCACTGGGGACAGTGGGTTCTGGGTTTTTTAACTGTGTTCCCTGAATTCCATGGAGCCCCTTATATTTCAGTTGAATTTATTTCGTTCGGAATTGTGTGGGAGTTGTTATATCCAGGAGGAATCTTTTCATTCCAGTTGCCATTGGCAGGTATTGGGTGCTGCTTACTGCAGGAGCTGTCATCTGTTTTTGGCATTATATGTGTGCTGTCTCTCTGTGAACAGAGCTCTCTCCTGAAGTCTCTCTCTGCAGTGCATTAACTACAATCGAGTTTGCATTTGCGAAGGTGTCTAAATGTGGAATCTTTACTTCTCAAGAGATGTAGCACAGGTATAAGCAACAGAGAAAAGCTTAGACTGGCACACATCAGTGACCTCCCTACCTGTTGTGATGTCTGTTTTAAAAAAAAAAAAAAAGTTGTATTTCCTTATTTCTGTAGTAGCCCCAATCCGTTTAATCTGACCCTTCGTTAGAGCTTACTGGCACTTTGCACAAACAGCCCTTGCAGACATCTTTAAAAGTCTCTGAAATGCTGTTTGCAGGAGCTTCTCTGGGGAGTGTTACTATGTGCAGTACAGGAGGCATAAGCGTACAACTGAGGCACATGTACCACAACAGCAAATCTGCCCAATGCTTTTTTTCCCGTTGTGTCTAAGCCTCAACAAAGACAGTAGAACAATGAAAACAAATGGGTAGAATTAGCACTGAGAACACTTCCCGTACATATCAGCCTCAGAGGCTACATTCTGTGTTCTCTCAGCACCTGTTTAATGGGCCGCCCCTTTGTTTGTGGAATGGTCGCAGAATTCCATAGTGCTGACATCGTAATGAGATCGAGTGGCCTCCCGAGCGAATGAGAGAGTGCGAGGCACACCTCTTACATTCAGAGCACTCTGTGAATCACATTACCTACAAAGACAGCCGGCTTCCTCTGTCTGTTTCTCTGACTCCCAATGTGTGTCTGACTGTCTCTTTGAGTTTTTGTGTCCCTGCCTGTTTACAAACCTGTCTGTGTGTGTATGCGAGAGAGGGAGAGAGAGAAAGGGGCAGGAGGAGAATAATGGCACTTATAGCCACAGAGAGGTAGTGGTTGTTCAGGAGTACATTATGGTGACTGGTTGGCTACTTGCATGAGAATACCACGAACCTTTGTGGGTATACAGGTTCTCAGGTTCATGTCAGTACCCAACACAATCAGCAGGGGGCAGTAGTGTCTTCATGAAAGTGACAAGTGATCGAATCAGAGCGCTGCTAACATCAAGGCTTTGCTTCCAGAAGGGAAAAAAAAAAAAACTGTCGCTACCTCCGTTTAGGTTGCGTGAAAAATAAAGTCAGGCCTTTGAAACGATGGAACCAGAGGTTTCTGTGTGTTTTGCAGAGGATTTCTGCCTCCGGGTCCACTGGGTTCTATGGGCTGCTGCTTTGAGCAAGGCCCCTTGTCTCGACATGGCTGCACACTGGTCTGGGAGTACACTCCACATCCCCGCAGTGTCAGCGCCTCGCCTCTGCTGCTTTTTTTTTGTGCTGGACCCTTTGAGATAAGCACTGAAGCTTATCATAAAAAGAAGAATCGAAAGCGCACGCGCTCACACTGACACGCGGCTGTGGCGGCTCCCGTCCCCGCAGATGGGAGAGTGCTGATTATTCTGAGTTCAGGGGGTGGTGCGGGAGGTTAATGAGTAATCTCACCGCAGGTGTCAGCAGAGCTCACCAGGTACAGAGGCAGGGAGACCGGCAGCCGCCAAAATGTCTCTCACGTCAGATGGCGGATGGCGTTTTGTTGTTAAGTGAGTTTTGCCCAAGGAGAACGCAACTGGGTTTTTTTGAAATGAGGTATAATTTTTGCTTGCTCTCTGGCTGTAGTGTTTATTTTTTTTAAGCTTCTTCTCCTCCAGTAGGTTTGTTTTTAGGCTTGGTCTCCTCTAGTAGGTTTAGTAATTAATGTTAGTGCGGCGGTGTTTGCCCTCATGGTGCATTTTTCAGGATTGTGAATGACAGCCCCTCTCACACTGTAGAAGCTGGTTGATGTAGTGTGCTGCTCTGATGAATGAAGATGTTCCAGTCCCTGGAGTAACAGACTAGGCTATGTGTCACCAGTAACATAACAGAGTCCGTCGTCTGCCCAAAGCAGAGCCCAGGGGCAGGGTGGGTAATGGTTTACTCTATACTGACGGAGGTCAGGAAGACAATCAGGGCTTCGTCTCATCTGTCCGCTTTGAGTGCATACTCCCTAGGGCTGGTGTAAATAGTGACCTCAGTGCACAGTTCTGCAAAAGGTGTGCTTTGTGGGTTTTGTTTTTATTAAATAAATGTCAGTGATTAAATGTCAGTGATTTCTGTTCAAGTGCCCGCGCTCTTGTTTTGGTTGTGTGGAAAGCCCCAGTCCTGTGTGGTTGATGTAACCAGTGGGCACCAGAGGCGAGAGGTCACAATGTGGGGAGCTCCCTCCCCCACCCGCTAACACCACCTGCAGTCTCCCACTTTGTCCCTGGTATTGGTTTTGGTTGAGAGTGCCACATAAAGAAGCCTCAGTCCCACAGTGAAGAACATATGAGTGTGGAAGCTGTTCAGTGACTCAGTGACGTACTTTAGAATTTTTTAAAGAATTATGCTGAGACATTTTCAAAACACATGTGCACCATGCTGGCCATATTTGTGGGTCATTTGAGCATCATCATTTTTGTGTTTGTGTGTGCTGTACTGTGTATTCATATATAACCTGTGTGTGTGTGTGTGTGTGTGTGTGTGTGTTTATATGTCTGTGCTGCACATGTGTGTGTGTGTGTGTGTGTGTGTGTGTGTGTGTGTGTGAGGAGGGGTGGTGGAGCTCTGCTGATCACATGCAGAGTGTGGTGTTGTGTGTCCTGTTAATTATGACTTGCAGGCCTTATAAACCCCACCACTGGAGAAGTGTGGTTTTGGGGCCTTGCCAAACTAACCACACAGTTATAGGCAGAAGGTGAGCACAGCTGTAGGAAAACCCTGTTTCCTCAACAGCTAAGTCGTACATTGTAGATCAGAACATGGAGGACAAGGAAGTAGACGATGACATTTTATCTTTGATTAGGGTCACATTTAATTTAAAGAGCTCAATGTGTTGCCCATACTGGACAGCGTGGGTCTGGAGAAGAAGGCTTATTTTATTCTGCCTTTTACTGGACATTTTCGAGCTGCCGACAGGACTGCGCCACTGTACAGCACAGTACTATTTGTGTGTGTGTGTGTGCGCGCGTGCGTGTGTGTGTGTGTGTGTTTGTTTGTGTGTGTGAGAGACAGAGAGATAAAAAGTGTGAATGGGTGTGTGTGGAACTGTGTGTGTTTGTGTTGTGTGCATGTGGTGCATGCTTTGCTCTAGAATGGAAAGAATTCGCCTATTAATCAGTACAGCATCAAAGCTCTGGTGCCGTTTCCCGGAGAGATTCCTCATTCTTTTGTTTTAATCCAGATTGATGTGGTTTTACTGGTTGCTGTTCTCATTATGATCGTAGTGATTACACTGCATGTTAAATAACAGCGAGGAATGCTTTACACCCTTAGCGAGTTTGAGCAGTTTTACAGTTTTGACTGGTGGACTCCAGCTCTTCTGACTTGGTTCTCACTTGGTTCTGTGTGCATCTGTCCTTAGCTGATAAAGCCAGTGGTGTTATGTGGTAGTAAGACATAAGGCTCATATCCCAAATGTTACTTGTTTGGTTCCCAGGTGGACACGGTACTTGCCTGAGTTGCCTCAGTAAATACCCAGCTGTATGAATGGAAATTCTAAACTATGTCAGTAGCTCAGTAGCTCAGAGTAAGGGAATTTGCTAAGCAAATGGCATGTATCATAGCCGCTGTTGTTTGCTGCTGATGGTCAGCTGTAACTCCGAGCCTGTGTCCTGTTATGCTGAGAGGGGGGAATTTTGTGACAGTCCTGTTTGAAGGTGTATCGTATTAGTTGCCCTATACGCTGTAATTGTACAAATCTGACAGTACTGTGTCCTCAAACAGACCTTGCTCTCAGCTGAGAACTGTCTCATTGTGGAACTGCACACATCCTGTCCCCGTACTGTCGCTATACCTACTGTATGCACTTTTGTAAGTCGCTTTGGATAAAAGCGTCTGCTAAATAAATAAATGTAAATGTAAATGTAAATGTTACCGTGGAGGCTAATGACTGGTTAGAGGTTACTGAGGATTCACTCTGCACCAGATCTGCCAAAGCTACAGTAGTAACAGCCCACTGCATACCACTGTATCCTTTTAAATGGCAGCAGTGGGGGAGCCTCTTCTCTTTCACCCCCTTCACAGTCTTGGTTCAGTCACGTTGTGGTCTGCGCTACTTAGCCTAGAGCATTTGGCCGCATGTGGAGGGAATGCCAAACCACTCCATCATCCAAGCTCTCTGTCTTCACATTAATGCAGCTGGTGAACATCAGTCAGCACAAGGTTTACCCTGGTCGTAATGAATAAATGCATTGACTCTGTGGAGTGCGGTCGTTTAATTTGCCAGGAACAGAAAAGGAAATGGAAAAACCAAGTTACATGACCTTCCGCACAAAGCCATTATCGGGTCATTACGACCTGGTCAGCGACAGCTGGCTGTGGGCTCTGTTCATATGCGCATCCGTCTGCAGCCCAGCAGGCAAAACGCTGGATTGGAGACTGAAATGTGGGGACCAGCAGTGCCTCGCAGCCAATGGGTGGAAAGATGCTGATATATCGAGACGTGTCACCACACTGCAGTGGTACCGTGCATCAAAGGCAGTAGCTCTCTCCCTGCTGTGGGCTGGAAGGATGCTGTGGTTGACACAGAGTCGATAAGAAGAGTCCTTTCCCCATCTTAGGGCCCCATGCCAGCCATTCCACTTCCCTGTGCTGTTGCAATTTACACAAGGTGCCCTCTGATGAAAAACAGCGTTTCAACACCCTGCTCTTCTGGTAAACCAGACCGGCTTCTCTCTGCTGGAAACCCCTCAGAATGTTGGTGTTCAGTAAGATTCCATTCACGCTCTCCCCTCTTACGTCATCTTACTGTGGACAGACAATAAAGACGGCTCTCAGTCGGCCACTCTGCTGGTGGAAATTTGACTTCTGTACAGTGTCTCTGTGAGTGAAATAAGACGTTGCTCATTGTCATTTATTTCCACCTGTAAGTGGGAAATGACACCTGGCAGATGGCTGAATTTAAGGATTGTCTGGCTGAAAATGGGCTGTTTGATCGCCTGTTCACGCAGGACAAAGGAGATTAACACCTGGAAAACTGTGGTTACGCTTTCAGAGATCGCACACCTGGCTAATGAACAAACTGAACAGGGAGCCTCAGAAGACCAAGTGTTGAATTGATCACACCTGCTCATCGCTGTTTGTTCAGGTGTCTGGCAGATAGGCACCGGCTGTTAAGGTTTTTTTTCCCACTTTAGGATATTATATAAATGAGCAAGAATAGCTCAGTAATGCCCGAGTCACGGAATTTCGCAGTTTGATGAATAATGATAACAGCTGGGGTGATCGTTATGCCTGTAATCTGGCAGGGGTTTTGGCCTCAAATGGAACATTAATGATGCTTTCACTGTGTAATGAGCGAGGGCTAGAACTGCTCTGTGTGGCTGTCCGACTTGTCGGGAATACCCAATAGCGAGGAACCACGCTGCTGCCTTGTACTGCTCCAGCCCAAATGGCCTGCATGTGGGGCGTGGCTCACTCAGGCGCTCCGTCGCTAATTTCGACAATTCCCGACACCCAACCGGGAGGGTCTGAGCCAGCACCCCTTCCCACCCCCATCCCCCCGTGGCCTGTGGCCGTCACTCCGGAAACCAGTTGGTCGAAGGATCACTTAGACACGGGCCGGGATGGCGGGGGGTTGGGGTGACAGACAATGGGTTGTCTTTGAGGACCAATGCTCCCCCCTTCAGGCTGCAGAAGAGGAAGAGGAGGAGGACAAGGGGGAGGAGGGAGGGCTGTACGAATAGACCTATATGGGCGAAATTGGAGCAGGGCAGGCCTCATTGATCAGCACCATGGTCGCGGAGGCGGAAAGCCACTTTGTTCCTGGGCTGTAGGGTTGGGTGTGCGATGAAGCGTATGTGACAGGGGCCGCGCTATGACCCGAGGGCCATCGCTGCAGACTGTGGGTCCCGACGCCACACACATGTGCTCAGCAGAACAGAGCTCTGCATGCAGAGGTCAACCGGACAGCTAATAAAAGCTGGCACCATTACTGGGAAAATGGAGGGAATTCTCCAGGGGTCTTCCTGGGAATGCCGTTTAAAGCAGGAAATGTGTCGTTCCCCCAGGCGGTTTTCGGCACCAGAGGCGAGTGTTAGGGGAAGGGGGAGGGGGGTGTCACTGTCGCCCTCCCCCTTTTACATGAAATGTGCGAAGAACTGCAGGCACAATGTGATCGTGCGTTCTCACCCAGACCTCATTCTAGCAATCTATTTCAAGAACCGTGCACCGTGGTCAAAACCACTTTTTTCAGTTGAAATGGCCTTTCATTTTATTGATTTTTTTTTTTTTTTTTTTCTCTCCCTTGGTCATTTGTACTGCGCTTATTGCATGCGTGTATTCAAGTCACACCTACGCTCTTCTGGGATGAGTACGATTATCCCCGAGATTCAGGAATGCCCTTCGTTCTTCCTTTCGCCTGCGAGTGAGAGAGACAGGAAAGGGAGGATGTGCCGTGTGCCAGCGAAACATGGTTCTGCTTCAAGCCTGCATCGCTGCTCTTTTAACTACCACTAACAATCTGTGTTATAAATCAGAGTGGAGCGCCAGAACCGTTCTGTGGCTTTTGGCTGTGCAGAGGCACTTTGTACACAGAGGGCAGTAAATCTGTCACACGCAGCATCCTGGCTACCTCCGCTGCCTCTGCTGCCTCCAAGCTGCGGAGGCCACAGGGCCCCGACTCATCTGCATTCAAAGGGTGCCCGGCACCCAGCTCTTTTCTTTTCTCGCCTTTTCTCCTCTCCTTTTTTCATTCTCTCGGCCCGTCACATGACCTCTGAACGCACTTGTTCACCAAGAGAGAGAGGGAGAGAAAGAGAGAGAGAGAATTGTCCTACCCCCCACTTCCATTCTGAGAGACAGACATCAAACGCACACACGTACAGACACACACAGTCATTGAGCTGTGCAAAGGGCAATCAACACTGCAGTTCGGATCTCTCTCTCTGTCTTTCTCCCCTCCCTCACTGGCTGTCTCTTGCTCCTTCCCTTTCTCCAGTTCCCTCTATATTTTTCTCCCAACCTTCCTCTCTCCCTCTCTCTCTCCATCTCTTTTTGCCAGCTGTCTCTCGCTCCTACCCTCTCACCATTTCCCTCTGTCTTTTTCTCCCACCCACCCAATCTCCCTCTCTCCCTCTCTCTCTCCCTCCCTCCCCCCACCCCCTCGTTGCGTATCAGGGTCAGCACCTGCCAGTCCTGGCCAGTAGCAGCAGCAGCAGCACCAGCATCAGTGACAGCAGATGAGTGCGTGCTGCTTCCTTTCTGCCTGCTGTCCCTCCCCTCCTCCAGCACAATAGCACCGATTGTCTGTGTGCCCCAGCGAGGCACAGACGCGCTCACACACACACACACACGCACACACGCACTCACACACACACAGAAAGGGGATTTGCCACAGACGGGACGAGTGGCTTTCCCTGCCATATGCTCCGTCTCCACTGGAATGTGATTATCCTCACAGGCTGTGCCGTGGAGAGAGAGAAAAAGAGAGAGAGAGAGAGGGAGAGAGAGAGGTGGGGGGAAGAGGGATAGAGAGAGAGGAAGAGAGGGAGGGTAGAGAGAAAGAGGGAGGGGGAGAGAGAGCGAGAGACGAGAGAGAGAGAGAGAGAGAGAGAGAGAGAGGGAGGGGGGGAGAAAGAGGGAGGAGAGAGAGAGAGCGGGAGAGAGGACGTTGAGAGACCAGCGGGGAGGTGATTCAGTGACAATCTGAAACCACAGAGCGAGAGCCTCTGTCAGAGTGTGTGAGAGAAAGGGACTAACGCCTGCTCTGCTTTGGGATTGTACGAAGGGAGGCACCGCGGAGTTTTGATCTGGGATCAGCACACGCGGGAGACTCTCGTGGAAAGCCTCAGTCTGGATTAGAAGAAGGCGTGTCTCAGGTCAGTGTCTTTTCTCTGGCACATCTAGTGCATATCTAGTCATCTCTTGCTATGACTGCCCACAGCGCACAGAGGAAAACAATGTATGTAGCACTTCCTTCTAAAGCTGCGACTGAAAAGACAGTCTGAGAACAGAAAAGGTGTGATGCAGACAGACAGACAGACAGATATTGGGTGCGAGAGAGAGGGAGAGAGAGGTGTGTACATGCAGAGAGATAAAGAAACAGCAGCTCTCCACTCTGAGCGTGTTGGTAGAGGTCCCTCATTGCTGATTCACAAAGGAAGGAGCACATTCCAAAAGCCAGTCGGTCAGCAGTGGCTCTGGCACATGATACGAGTGTGGCAGCAATGCGTGTAAATGTGTGTGTGTGTGTGCGCGCGCGCGCGCGCGTGTGTGTGTGTGTGTGTGTGTGTGTGTGTGTGTGTGTGTGTGTGAGAGAGAGAGAGAGAATGTGCATGATCCATGGCTTTGCTGCTCTGGGGTCAGTAATGATTCTCAGGCTTTGTTTGTTAGGAGAGCCCCACAGGAACCATAGCGAGTCCCAGCCAGTGAGGTTTGCAAAGTACATGCATGTATACACACACACACTGACACAGGCACATATGCAGCCACGCTCAAACCCACACACACACACACACACACACACGCACTGACACAGGCACATATGCAGCCACGCTCAAACCCACACACACACACCACACACACACACACACAAACACATATTCAGTTACACAGGAGAACTCTCACACACAAGCACACACACACACACACATTTATGTGGTCTGTCAGAGTCATGGCTACTCTGTGCAGTGTGATCAGGACCTTGCTCTGGACACTGTCCAGCCAGAAGTCTGTCTCTCTCTCAGTGTGTCCAGAGAGTCAGTCAGGGTGGGTGGTGTTTCTGACCCGGGGGTGGGGGGTAGCTGGAGGAGTGGGCAGGGGGGCATGTTTGTGAGGGGAGGGGGAGTGTCACAAAGCTCTGGTCCGGACTCCCACTGACAGCAGATGTGGGATTAAATGGAGAAACTGCTTACAAAGAAACAGCTTGGGGGGGTGTGTGTGGTTGGGGGGTGGGGGGTGGGGGGGGGGGGGGGGGGGGGGGGGCGGATGCAAGTCTTTCATCAGATCACCTACAGAGTGCAAACGCGCCACACAGTGAACTGCGCGGGGATGCGGCCCCCAGACTGCCATCGTGTCACACTCTGCCACAGCGGTGCCCCGGCAGGACCCCCCGTCACGGCCCCTTCCTCCCAGCTCCGCCGCGCCTGGCTGCGGGCTGACCCCTCCGCCTCGGGGGCAGCGCTGGAAGCACCTTTTAGGGGTGTGATCTGCTCTGCACCGCTGCACTGTGGCTCTTTTCTTTTACCCCCCCCCCCCCCCTCCCGTGTCCTGATGTGTGGCCTGCCTCGATCTTAATGACAGGAACAGTGGATCTGGTGTCCTGTGCTCTGAAATGGAGAGCTGTAGATGGCGGTGTGTGTGTTTCTGTGTGTGTGTGCGTGCGCATGTGTGAGAACATTGGCAACCACGTGTGAGTGTGAGTGTGAGTGTGTATTTGAATATGAGCATGTGTGTGATTGTGTGAAGAATTCTGTCAGCAGTGGGGGGAAGTAGCCAGCAGTGAAGCAGTCTACAGTTTTGTGTGTGTGTGCGTGCGTCTTGTGCTTTTTTTCTGTCTCTACACGTCTGTAGCTTCCTCTTTCCTCCTCAGTGTCTGAAAGTTTAACTGCGTGATCAGTGCGTAGATATGCTGTACTGCTGCACTGCTGGCCAAAGTTCTTGTTCTTTTTTTGACTGGAGTGGCTAATAATTAACAAATCACTCTGGAACAGGACTTGCTCAGCATTGGCCAAAACTGCTGTGGTGAAGTGAGCTCTTTGTGATGATGTGAACTCAAGACTGTAAGCGAAGTGATCATGCTCGCTTTCCAGCACCAGGAGAGCTGAGTTTTAAGCCCCTCTGTCCCAGTGCGCTACATTCTGCTCTGAGGTCAGCCGTAGCATCTCCTGACCAAGCTGTTTACTGTGCTCCCTCTGCAATATGAAATGAACAAGGGGCAGTTTGAGAGGAGGAACAAAAAAAAAAGAGGAACAAGTTGAGGAGGAGGGGGGAAAAAAAAGAAAAATGAACTGCAACTGAAAGGAAAATGGCTCTTCTGTGCCAAAGCGAGCGAGTGTGACGGGACCCTCGAACTTTACTGGGACACAACAGGTCACTCAGGATGGCAGAGATATCGTTTAACATTTATCTGTCCTGTTTTCAGAGCATACTCTGCTCAAGAATCTCTCTCTCAAATTCAAACAAGCTTTATTGGCATGAAGTGACTCTCTCTCTCATGCTCATTCTCTCATTCTCTGTCTCACTCACTCTCGTCCTCTGTTTCTTGCTCTTTCTCTCTCTGTCCCTGTTTAAAATGTTCTAGTGCACATTTGCACTTCTCAGACTTGTACCCCTTTTTCGATACCCAGCATGCACTTCTGCCTCAGCCCCAGCCCTGGGGCCTTCTTTCAGGTCACTGCCAGAGTTCTGGAACCGTCGGGTGCCCACATTCCGATCGCCGGGTCGGGCTGCTTCTGCACACAAGGGCTCATTCATGGCGGCCGTAATTAATTTCTTTCACGTGCGTGCGGTTCGACACATTTATATATTTATTTATAGGCTTTTCAGAGCCGTTGCGTATGGTGTACACACACTGTTACTGTATGGTGTATGGTGTATGGTGATGGTGTATGGTGTATGTATGATACTGTATGGTGAGTCACAGAGAGCTGGTCATTGTTGCAGTCGCAGCGTTATGTTAAGTGCTCTAAGTCTCTCCGAGACATGTGCTGGTTCATGTTTGTGCCAGTTCTAAGTAGCCCAGTCCAACAGAACAAAGGGGCCAGCAAGGGGCATACTGCGATTGGGGCACAGGACATAGACATCCCTGAATCTTGGCTATGACTCTGTCATTGCTTGACGTGCTCCTGTACCGCACATGGGCAGAAGGAGACTGATTCAAAAGTGTTTGTGTGTGTGTGTGTGTGTGTGTGCGCGCACGCGTGCGTGTGTGTGATTGAAATTAATATTGCCCTGACACATCAGTTACTTTCACCAAGACTGACTTGTTTGCAGAAATATGTGGAAGTGGAACTTCTGCTTCAGCACTTTGACTCTGAGGTGTCATTTCCAGAGACCAAAGGAGCACAGCTGTCCTTTAAGTGCTCTGTGCACCAAAACAGCTTTGGTTGTCAGGCAGGGCGTAATGCGAGTGGCTCGCGCTTTGAAGCACCTTTTTAAACAGCAGCCTCGTGGGGAGTCCGGAAAAACCGAGTCAGTGTCCAGCTTTGAGTTGGCCTACAGGAGGAATGCCTGACCTGGGCTGTTTTATGAACCATGAACAGCATTTTATGAACCGTTATGAACGCCACAAACTTTTCCCACTGACCCGCCTTTAAAGAAAGCTGGACACACAGGAGGAAATTCCAGCAGAAACCCTACCCAGCCTAAAGATTGACTGTAGTGCTGTGAGGTGCTTGTTGAGTTACTTTCCAGTATATAGTTATCTTTGCTATTGATTCCCTGCTGCTTCCAAGCATCCATATCCAGCTGCTTTCGAGAGAGTGGAAGTGTGAAGCGCTTTCTTGGAAAGTCTGTGTCAGATCTAAGGCAGGGAGAGCAGGTCCATCGATGGTATCACTCACAAACACAAAGCGTGGAGACACCTGTCGATTGTATCACCCATTCCGCATTGATCAGTCCCTCGTGTTCAGGCAGCCTGTGGGAGAGATGTACCAATCACTGTTACTCCCTCTGTCTACTTACCACTTGCCTAGATAATAGCCGACGAGCACTGTTATGTCTGTCTATTTATCTAATTGCTAATTGCTCTATTTATGTTTACTCTAGAGACAATCTTTCTAATATCCGATTAGCCTCAAGGTCTCATATATATATATATATATATATATTTAGTATTAATTTGGTCTGCTTTACTGTTGCAATAGTACTTGTTATTTCTACCTCTACTATTACTACTACTATTTCCCATACGGCTGGTGCATGAAAAAATTCTAGAAGTGTGACCTAAAAACATCCAGTATTCCTCTGTTAAAGGTTAAGGAGCGTTAGGAGCAGGGCTCATAACCACTCATAACCACAATTACCTCAGTAAATATCCAGCTATATGAATGGATAAACCTGTAAGTCACTCTTGATAAGATTACTTTCATTTGCAGACAAGGTAAATGACTATGTTGAAAAAAAAAAAAAAAATCAGTCACGCACTTCCCTGCAACCGCTTTGAGTTACAGCAGAGCGTGTCCCCAGTCACTTCCCCTGCAGGTGACTTTGACAGAAACACCACCGGGTTGTCGGGGGGAACCGGTCTTGCATGATAAGAGAGGGTAAACACAAACAGAAAGCACAGTGTGCAGGGGAGTAGGAACTGTGTTAGGTGCGCGCTGAACATCTCTCTTCGCTATTCCATTGATAAACGCCTCCTCTCTACCATGGACTTTCGCTACTATTATATCAGCAGACAGGGATTCGCCTGGCCAGGTAGATTTCCTTTGGTTCTCCCTGGGATCACCTTGGGTGACCAGGTGTCTCTCTCTCTCTCACACACACACACACAGATACACATATACAAACTCACACAGGCCTCGATTTGCAAATACTCTGTACATCAAAGGGTTTTTGCGTGTGAGTTGTGTAGGCTAAAACTAAGATTCTGTTTTAATCTCATCTGTCTGTGGGACTCAGAGTGGCTTGTTTGTTTGTATTCTAAGTGTCATGAAATACTGACGCACCATACAGGAAAAGACCTGTGTTTATCACGTGGGAAATCAGGTGGGCTGCTGTGTGCCAGTCGAGATATTCTGTTTTCTCAGCTAGTTAAAGGTCGAATGTCTTCTTTCAAGGTCTTTCCTGAAGTGTTTGTGCACCGAGCACCAAAGGCACGTGTTTGATGCTGTTGCTCATATACTCCCAGCAAGGGGAAACTAGCTCATGACGACGAAGTCCCTCTTATCTGGCAGCGTGGGGGGGATTGTTTTGGCTGTGTTTGCTGTGAATACCCTGCTGCATTGAACAGGCTGGGAAAATTGGAATAGAGCCGGACTTTCTGAATTCTCACTTTTGTCAGAATGGGAAAGATATCTTTTTCAGAATGAGTTATAAGAGGGTGCTACTACAAGCACATGGGACTGTGTTTCCGGCAATCTGTGTCTCTGAGAAATTCCAAGCATACTATAAAGCAGTTGGACTTATCTTACAGGGTTATGCAAAGTACTTAGAACCATATTGAGAGAGAAAACAAAGAAAACTTGACAGGAAAATCATCCAAGCTCTCTATTTGCCTCAACACCGATGTTACCTTTTGATAATGTCCCACACAGGTTGTAGTAACCGCCGATATGCTGCGTGATGTCTTTTGTGCTGCTGTTTTTCATATACAGTTGTTTATCGCCATTGCTACGCTTGGAAAACCATTACTGATGTCCCACTCAGATTGATGAGCTGACCTATAACATCATGTGTATCCCAGTGGCCTCATGTTCTGTTTGGGTGAGCGGTGGGTGTGTCAGGAAGTGAAAGGGGGGGACGTGGACATAGTGGGGCAAGAAGGAGAAGTCGGCATTGGGTCGGGATATGGGTTACAGGCCTCATCATGCAGTGGGAGATCACGGAGCGTCTGTCTGCGCAGAGGCTGAGGTGTCCGTCTCTTGCCGTCCTCCTCTCCAGCCCTGGCATTGTCTTCCTCGCTGTGGTGATGAGTCAGCTCGCTGCGAGCCGGTGCTCCTGGGGTGGGGACAAAAGCCTTTGGGTTCCGCGGGTCTGGTAGGTCCGGATGTTGTTTGTCTGGTTGTTTATCCGGAGATGTTATTGTTCTTCTGCTAAGCAGCTTTTATGTGTGCGTTGCTCACTGACCTGGATACGGACTGAATACAGAAGGAACAAGGGGCTGGGGCAGTTGTTGTTCCCCTGTATGCGTGTGCCCGTGTGTGTGCGTGCGCGTGCGCGTGTGTGTGTGTGTGTGCACGTGTGCGTATGTGTAAGTCCATGCGTGAGTGTGTGAGTGAGTGTGTGAGTGAGTGTGTGAGTGAGTGTGTGTGAGTGTGAGTGTGTGTGAGTGAGTGAGTGTATGTGTGAGTGAGTGTGTGTGTGAGTGAGTGAGTGTGTGTGTGACTGAGTGAGTGAGTGTGTGTGTGAGTGAGTGTGAGTGAGTGTGAGTGAGTGTGAGTGAGTGTGAGTGAGTGTGAGTGAGTGGTTGTGAGTGGTTGTGAGTGGTTGTGAGTGGTTGTGAGTGGTTGTGAGTGGTTGTGAGTGGTTGTGAGTGGTTGTGAGTGGTTGTGTGTGTGGTTGTGTGTGTGTGTGTGTGTTCTGGCCTGCAGGAGTGAGAACAAAGTCCGGGCTGAGCACACACAGTGTTTGTCCTGTTAAGCTCTGTGCCTGGGGGAGGCTGCAGGGGAGGGCCTGGTACACAGCAGGAGTCCAGATGGAGGGTGTGGAGAGCCTCGTTTTTAATCCCTGAGCCTGGATCCCATACATGCAAGAGAGGGTTACTACCCCCCTGTCTCCGCCCCCCCACGCTGTGCAGTGTCAGTGAAAAGGGGGCTGTTTCAGGGGGTGGTAAAATTACCGTTTCAGCGCTTTACAGTGAGTTCCTGTTTGTGATTTTGCAAGAGTGGCACAGAGGTTCTGTCGGAGTGTCAGAGTGAATTTCTCAGTTCATCTCAGTGAGTGTTCTGTTCTGTAACTGGTATGATAAACCTGTTTTAGTGTTCATTGCAGCGGCTGTTTTCCTGTTTAGTGCGTAGGGTGTGTCAATCATTCAGGGGAAGTCACCCCAGTCACATGACCCAGGGTTACCTGGGTATGCTGGAACCAGTGAGGACTGTGGAAATTGGTGGTGGTGTGTGTGTGTGTGCGCGCATGTGTGTGTGTGTGTATGCCTGCCTGTATATGTGTCCCAATGCTCCATGTGTGGAATCATTCATTGCTCTGAAATTGCATGCCATTGTTGTTCTAGCTTCCCTTTAATCTTTTCTGCATGTATGAAATTGTCCCCAGCGAGGATGCCCTAGTTAAAGTGGTCTGAGTAATTAGAATAAAAATCTCTAAGGGTTAATGATTCTTTTATCATTGTGCAAATACAACATCAAACATGTATTTCCTGAGATGCACATATTTTGTGGTAGCAAAATGACAGGAATTTTAATTTTAAGAAACAAAAGTTCTGTTAACTTTCAGTTGATATGGAACTATTGAACAGCATTCCTAATTACTCCTGGAACTTTCACTCTGTGACGTTTCTGCCTCAACATAGTTACATTAATCCAGCCCTCTGTGACATGGAGTCCTCCAGTATCCCAAAGTGCAGCACTCTAGATTCTGAATGCAGATCTTACTGCCTCTGTCTCCCAGAGAACTGCCTGTCTGTACAATAAATCATGAAGCCCATGAAGCAGTCTAAGCCTGGTTTTCCTACCGCGCTCTGCCAGTAAGGGAATTGGTGTTTTTTCCCCCCCGCTGTTCTGTTACTCCTTGCTGCATTGTGTGGTACATTTAATTTCATTTTTTTGCTGTTGCATCGTTATCTTCCTGCATTCCTGTGTTCACACTGTAAATGTGTCCACAGTCATGTGTGTGTGTGCGTGTGTGTGTGCGCGCACTCGTGTTTGAGGTTTCGCGGGTGTGATCACACTGAGGTTTGTTCCATCTCTTGTGCTTTTCAGAGAAGAAAGGCAAGCAGAACCGTTTCTTGTCGAAGAGCGCTGATGAGGAAGCCTGCGTGGCTGTGAAGATCGCTCAGGGAAAAGGTATGCTGACCAGGGATCAGTCCAAACCAGTAACTCCACACTCACAGGCCACCATCAGTTCAGTCTCTTCCCTCATTCTTCACCTGGAAGAACTTGTTAGCAGCTTACTAGTGGCACTTGTCACTAAGAAGCAAGACTCTGGGTAAGATGCAAGGACATTAGAGAGTATATAACAGACTGTTTATAGCCAAGCAGTCAACAGGATCACCCACCTGAAAGATAATTGCTTGACTGTGAGAAAGTAGATGATGGCACCTCTCATGATACCATATACAAGTCAGTAGTTAATCCCATATGAGTCCTCTTTTTTTCCTCAGTGCTGGGGTGCACTTTGCAGGTTAGCTGTTGAGCATGGAGTGCTGCCATTGTTTCAGTAGAGCAGCCGTACGGTGTTGACAGCAGCCCAGAGCTGCCCTCATGTTCCCAGGGTTCTGCTCGTGCAGATTACTTTGAGCGCGGTCCCAAAGGTGTCGTCAGCTGGCGGGGGTCACCAGCCCCTATCCCCCTCGCTGCACCCCTCATGGATGCCACAGAGGTGTATGCCATCCTGTGCATACATTTATGCCTATAGTTTTAGTTCAGGTCTCTTCTGCAGGTCGGGTCAGGTCAGGTCAAAAAGGCTTGCTTGGTGTAGGTACACCTTTCTGCTGATTAGTTCTTTCTGAAACCCTCGTGTGTCTGTGTGTGTTGTAACCTAAGGTAGACTTTCACAGCGGCTGAATGTGTTTGGCAGTCTTTTTAGATCTCTGCTTGTGTGGTGAACACACGAAAATAATCTCTGCACCAACGGTCAGTAAAGGCTTCTTATCTTAGGTCAGGGCTAAGTTTTCCATTGCAGCTTTAAGCCCTGTTTTGAGAAGTGCCACCCTAGCGTGCATTAGTGACATGACGGGGTGACTCGAAGATCACTGCATCTTCACCACAAGAGTGGGCGGGAGAGGCACAAGACACCTACATGTCCTTCCTGTGTTCCACTTCATCTTGCTTTGTGTGTGCATGCACGTGTGTGCGTGTATGTGTCTGTGTGTGTGTCAG
This sequence comes from Megalops cyprinoides, assembly GCF_013368585.1. Lineage (NCBI taxonomy): Eukaryota > Metazoa > Chordata > Actinopteri > Elopiformes > Megalopidae > Megalops > Megalops cyprinoides. The sequence goes on from NC_050605.1 coordinate 16,656,911, forward strand.
AGAGAGAAAGAGAGAGAGAGAGAGAGAGAGTGAGAGGGAGAGTTAGGGGGGACATTCCATTTACCAAAAAATGAACTATGGGAAATATTCGCATGATAATAAAATATCTGACAATTTCCATTCAGAGTCCTGACCTCCCAGAGTACTTTCATCTGTGGTTAAAACTGGTTTACTTAAGTGGAAAAAAGTGACTTGGAGATCAAGGATTTGTTGGTCCATCATTGAGGATGGCCACACAGGCCAAGTTGAAGCTGTACAGTACACTGCCAGACTGAAGGCAGGGAGAGCTGGTGCAGGAGAGGATACAGAAGGGGGTCGAGGTGGAGGGAGGGGTGGGTGCAGAAATGAGGTGGGCTGAGGGCAGCTGAAGATCTCCGCCCAGCCGCTCACTGTGGTGTGAAAGAAATGGCAGTTTTCTCGCTCCTTCTCTATTTTTAGCCCCCCTGCGAGCCGCGTAGGAGGGGAGCTTGATGAATATTGCAAAAGCCGCTCTGTCACAGAGATCAAAGACCTGAGTATTAATAAGCCCGAGTGCCATGTGGAACCGGCTCACTTCCTGTCTTTCACCCTGTCGTTCTGCCTTTCACACCGTCTCTCCATATCTCTGTCTCTCTCTTCCTTTTTCATGCTTGGGTGCTCTGCAGCTTAGAGTTACACTGTGGCGCAGTGGTTAAGGACCTGAACTTGTGAACAGAAGCAATTTCCCTCACGTAACCTTAAGTATAACAGTAAATATAGAGTTGTGTTAATGGATAGTATGTGAAATGTATGCGAAGTCTATGCAAGAACTATAGCCCTTGTGGAGTTGCAGTCTTTTGAGGGAAACGCAGGGTGACTCGGAGCATGGTCTAGCTGCCCTGTTAGTAATATTGTCAGATTGGGCCAACAGAGTGTTTACTAGTGACAGTGCCATTATTATTCAAACGGCACACTCCACAAGAGTATAGCGTCAGTCTACCATCAGCAGAGAAGGCACTGGAGTTATGTCTCGCTCTCGTAGGGCAGAGTGTCTGTCTCCCAGCAGTAGAGGGAGTGTCTGCCCAGACAGAGCAGCATGGCCACGGCAGAGAGAGCAGGGGATGCTGGGTGCAGAAATCCCCTCTCTCGCTGCCTCTCTCCCCTGCTGTACACTGAGTGCCTGCGGCATTATCTCCATTTGCTCTAAGGATAAGGGGTGGCACAGGGTTAAGCAGCATAAAGTTGGAGTAATTGAATGTAGCCATTTAATCCTGGGCTGTAACCTGACTTTGTGCCAATTCAGTGTGGTAGTTAGCCTGGGGGTGCGTTCCTGGGCGGTAGAATAGCGAGATCTCTCTTCTGATATGCATCCTGTAGTCAGACCACGAGCTGCTGTTAATGCTGCTGTGAAGCCACATACGTTTACACCTGCGAACAGACATTTACCTGTACGCTGCAGTTTACCAGCAAGCACCACTTTACCAACACAATGGAGTCCTTAGAGTGCTGTGTTTGTGATGAACAAGGCTTCTGTAAAAGGAGTAACAATAGAAAATTGTGAAAGAACAGCAAACAGAACAGAACAGTGCCCTTGGCGATGACCGTGTCCATCACGCCGGCCCCTGTTCTTGCAGGTGTTTCAGTATGTTTAATGCACTGTGCTTATGCCGGCAGAAATGCGGTGTCTCATCTGCACAGCAGGGTGAGGCAGTGGGTTATGAATGGAGCTTGTTTCCAGAAGGCTGCGAATTTGGTTCCCAGATGGGGCCGGTGCCGATGCAAGGTGCTTAACTTGAATTGCTTCGGTACATATCCAGCTGTGTAAATGGGTAATAAGGTGAAACATAACCCATTTTTAGTTTCCCTATAAGAAGATCTGTAAGCAGTAAATAACAGTTGGGATTTAGGATGCAATGGCTCATGTATTTCAAAATGATTGTCACAACCCCTGTATGTATTATTACCAGCTCACCAATTTGCACCAAGTATGGTGTTCTGCCATATAGCAGACTCTTGATTTAATCATGAATGACTGACTGGACAGTGTAGCCCCAGTCAGTATAGGCTTCATGACGCCTCACTGACCCATTATCCGTTTAGACAATTTAAGAATATTCCCCTGAGATGGCGCTGTGGGCGAGAATCTCAGCGTATTGACCCCGATTACTCAAAAAAAAAAAAGAGTACCCTGTGCAGCCAATCTGCATTTCAGATGAGAGGCTGACGGAGGCTTGCCAAGGCCTGGTTTGCTGCACTGACAGTGTCTCTCCAGAAATGCTGAGTGACCCGGAGATGCAGCGTATGCCTGGAACTGCGATGTCATCCCGGCGTGGAAATGCAAGCCTCCGCAGCAGACAAAGCGGTCCCCATGGAGACCAAGGTGGTATTCCGGTATTCTGCAGGTCTGACTGGTCGAGCGGTAGTCTGCAGGAAACGGCAAACCTGGCACTTAGAGGAAGATGTTTTAAATATTTCTCTGCTGTGTAAAATATTCATGACAGAGGTTTGAGGGTTTGGGGGGTGGGGGTTGACAGGCACTATTTTTTGCTATAGTCTCATCTACACCCACACAGCTGGAGGCGACATTAGCCATTGTACAGTGGTGCTTGTTCAAATTCAGAAAAAGATCTGGGCTAAAATTGTAACATGTTGAGGGGGACGTGAAACTAGATTTGTCATCAAAAGGTGGCTGGTTTCTGCTCCAAGGTGGTGAGCTGAGCTGCTGCTGTGCCCATGAGTGATTTATTTAAGTGCTCTAGCTGTGATAATACAACAGATGTGCAAGTTTGCCTGGATAAGGACATCTTCAGGGAAAAATAAGAACAATAATAATTGATTCATTAGTAATGTTTAAGTCATTGAAAAGACAGTGACATTTAGTTCTGGTGGTAAATGTATAGAAAGCAGTGATCTGACAGGCTGTCCTGCGCTGTCTTATATGCTTCAGTAGAGCAGCTCTGCTGTGTCTGTTATTGGTGCAGCGGAGCATTGAAGAGAGCGTTGAGAGTGAGAGTTATTCTGCTAGTCGTGATCCTACGGTTGACCCCGTCTCTAACCGACAGGCCCTGTCTGTCAGTTGGTGTTCACTTCATCCTCCTCTCCCGCTGTAGTAGAGTCAGGGGAGAAACGCCACACGGAGAAAAAAACTTTTCAGCTTTCCACCTTCCCTCTTCCGTTAAATGAGATTTAAGCAAATCAGATCAGTCCAAAGAGCGTCTGGAATTCGGTAAACATTTTAATGAAGTTTCACTGGTGAGGTTTGTGTGTGTGTCTGTATGTCTGATTGAGAGCGTGATTCTATATCAGTTTGTGTATTTTTGTGTGTCTGTGTGTGTCTGTATGTTTGTGTATGTGTGTGTGTGTGTGTGTGTGTGTGTGTGTGTGTGTGAGTCTGAGAGCCGGTTCAGCTCATCTGCAGCATACTGCGTAGTCTGTGATTGCTGCGCCCCTCTGGGTTTCTGGGTAATTCTCTCAGTCGTTCCCATCGGATTGCAGCCCATTTTCTAAAGTAAACTCCTGCGAGGAGTATTAGATATGACGCTGTTGATTTGTAGAGCTCGGGGTGAAATAGATCTTCTCTTGCATTTTGTCGCTGGGCTTCAGCCTATTTTCGGCGGCGCCTTTTACACAGCAGAGTGAATCTGGCTCATTACTGTAGCAACAGCATTACACTCCATTACATTTGTAGTCAATTTGTTCTCGTGTCATTCTGGCTTTCATCACAATGATAAACAAGCTGATAAAAAAGCTGATAATGTCTGCTATATTACACCTCTGAAGCAGGATGTCTGTCTTTCCTTAATTGTAGCTCTTTATACATTCCCCAGGAGGCGGAATTAGGTGGCCGATTGCTTTATCTGTCCAAAGAACAAAACAGGGCAGAGAAATTGAAGAGATGCAAATAGAACAGCTGTAATTGTCAGCGTGAGGAATTTTCCTCAATCCCTGCACATACACGCAGGCACACATGAGTACACACACACACACACACACAGACTGAGAAAAACAAGACCGGTGCACACCCTCTCCAGGCTTGGATTCGTGCCTTCAAATTCACAACTGGTGGAAGAAAGGGAAAAATCCAGTTCTACCACAGGACAACCCAACTGTAGCTCTATTTGCCCCTCCCACCTTTTGCCCCCCCCCCCCCCCCCCAGCAGAGTGCAGGCTGCCTTTCTAGTTCTGCTAACTGTAGGGAGGAGTTTTCTCACTGTCAGACTGCTCTGCTTTCCTTTATTGCTGTTGATCTGACTTAACTGAACTGGGGTGTCCACTGTTTGGGAATAACTCCAAATATTTTACACCGCCTCCCCCTCCCTGGAATAGAGGTGTCTTTAACTCACTTGGGATACACTTCATAGTAAGAGAGTGTTGGGGTAAGTTGTTGTTGTTCGACTGAAAGTTAGTTATGGCATTTTTTTTATATTTCCTCTCTTTGCAGTCTATGTTCTTCTCTGTATTACCTGGTGAATGCGGTTGATATTGTATAGAGGGTGCTGCTGTTGTGATGTGATGTTCTGCATGTGTGACTGATACACACAGTCACACACACAGCACAATTTTAGAGAAGCGTTTTGACAAACTGTTATGCCCATTTTTTCCTGTTTGTCTGTCAAAAACATGGACGCACATTCCTGTATACAGGTAGAACACTAGCCAGATTAGTCATTGTAAAAGCTGATAGCTATGTTCAGATTTTAGTCGGCCTGGCTCAAAGTTAGTGCTCTTCGCTCCGTGTACAAGATAGGTAACAGAAGTCCACAGATCAGTGTTGAACTGAACAACTGTTATTCTTATTTGTACCTGCGCCCGTAGGAATACTTCACATCTTTCATATATCTCTCCTGCTCCTTCATCATCAGCACACTGAACCAGAACGGAGCCTGCACAGAGGAATCCTGTGCTCTGCATTGTGTCAGATCGATTTCGGTTCCACATAACACCATTTTCAGCTATGTTCTAGACACTGCTAACAGAAGTACAGGGAGCGTGCTGTTGTTGTGTGAGTAGCATGTGAGCAGCGCTTGGGAGGGTGTTAATGTTGTCTGAGTGTGATTGCTTTATTAAAACACTGCCAGACCACATTGGGGAAACTGTCCTTTGCAGTTTCAGTGTGACGTCAACCTCTTTCAACACTGCCTACAGTAAGGGTGAGAGCAGTCTGTGTCACACACAGCGAGCGGGAGAGAGAGAGAGCGAGAGAGACAGAGAGCGAGGGAGACAGAGACGGAGAGCCAGAGTGTGTGTGTGTGTGTGAGTGTGAGTGTGAGTGTGAGTGTGAGTGTGTGAGTGTGAGAGAGAGAGTGTGTGTGAGAGAGAGAGAGACAGGCTGTGAGGGAGAGACAGTGTGAGAGAGAGAGAGAGTATGTGTGAGAGAGAGAGAGACAGAGAGAGAGAGACAGTCTGTGAGAGAGTGTCAGAAAGAGGGAAAAACAGACTGTGAGAGAGAGAGAGAGACAGAGTGTGAGAGAGTGTGTGGGTAGTGGGTGCTTTAAAATGTCATATCTTACCCTGTGTGTAACACAGTCCATCCACCTGCATTATCTCCTCAACATGCAGTCTTCATTCTCCGTTACACACACATATCCCATCCTGCAAAGAAGGAGGTGTAACACACCCTGTACAGCATGAGGTGTAACACACCCTTCCAGCATGAGATGTAACACACCCTGCATGGTATAGGGGATGTGTAGCATTTGTATCAGTTATAGAGTCAGCCATGTGTGTGTATGTCGATTGTAACAGGATCTGTGCTGCATTTTTTAAGTATAAGAAGCCACAGTCAATAACTCAACGGGAAATAGCTTAAATATTGTTTGATTATATCCAGGCAGACTTATTTTTTTACAGGTCAGTCATTCATATAGCTGGATATTTTACAGGTAACTGAGGTACCTTCCTCCCACAGGAGCAGTGCCCCTCCTTGGAAATGAGGTGTGCAATCTTTGGGCTGTAAGCCCAGTTCCAGACGCACCACACTACACTGGGAGAACGCCACATGACTCACTCTGCTTACAGAGAGAAGTCTCCTCTCTCCCGTTACCTCACAGGCGTATCACCCAGCTACACTATGGCTCCACTATGGCTCCACTATGGAGACCTGTGACTCTTTTCTCTTGTTGCGTTGTGTTGCCTGTGGAATCGGAGGGGACGTGGATGCCGGTCCCGTCAGGCGAGGAAACAAACATGCATTCCCGTCTCCCTGAGAGACCGAGGAAGGAGGTGGGGGGTGGGGAGTGATACTACAGATATCTTTAGCTGCACCAGGATACCGTGGGCTTTAAGGCTGGCCTGAGCTAAACTTGGGTTTTTCCTGAGCTGGGATGTCGCTCTTTTTTTTTTTTTTTTCAGCCCTGGTGGAGAGTTGAAAGAGCCTTTTCTTCGCTCTATTTTCAGTCATTACAGTATACAACAGAGCTTAAAGGGCTTCAGCGTTGTCATCACTTAGAAAAATGCTGTACAGAGAATTGAAACTTTACATGGAAGTTTGTGGGTACTTCTCTATGCCACAGTCTGCAGTGTCTGCATGAGCACTTTAAGAACATGGGAGTGGTAGCGTTTCCACCAAGGGCTTGTACTCGTTGTACGCTCAGAACAGCTTTGAATGGTTGGGTTGTGTCGAAATGTGTTCTCTCTGCAAAATATGCAAAGTAATTGATGTTATGGACTGAACTGTGAGAAAAAAAGACAAAGAATAGAGAAGTTATTTCACTCTGTGGTGGAGTGCTGAAATCTTCTGGACAGGGTTACTCACCTCTGGTCCAGAAAATGCTGTCTGCACACCACTGACACTCTCATAGCTGTCCAGACCCCCATCTCTCTGCCCAGGGGCTCTTGTGTGCCCAGACCCCCATGTTAACAGCTTTGAGCTGTCCAGCCTCTCAAAGTCTTACCACAATGTCCCACACACTTCAAAAGCTTGCAATCGAAGTTTCGCAACATAATCTTACACATCTGAGCTGGGATTCCCACAGATCCACATGAGTTATTACATGACATTGTTGTCATTTAGCAGACGCTCTTATCCAGATTGACTTACGTGGGTTACAGTTTTTATTCAGTCATACAGCTGGAAATTTACTGAGGCAGTTCTAGGTTAAGTACCTCGCCCAAGGGTACAACAACAGTGCTCTAGCTGAGAATTGCACTAGCAACTTTGCAGTTACAAGTCCTTTTCCTCAACACTACCCCGCACTTCTGCCATAGTGCCACAATACTGACTACTACCCACATGGAGCATTTGATACTGATTCTACAGTGTAGCCACCCACTAGCCTGCCCTGCTGACCGCTTCTATCACGACACCTCCCTCTGGCAAAAGGTCACGCCCTTAATTTTTGGTTTTGTTGTTGTTTTTTGCTTTGGGTTTTCTTAAGAGCCCGTGTGTGTTATTTTCATTTCATTTCTGCTTACTTTACCTTTGTACTGTAATTTTATGCCAAAATAAATTATGCCAGGAAATTTCATTTATAGAATGACTGTATACACTCAGCATTTAGGAGCAGGCTTGACCTCTGATGTCTGCTTTTGTTCATGATTACATATTATAATAGGTACAAAGGTATTATATTCCGAAAAACAAAAAAAATATAAAAATGGATAGCACCTAGTAAGAAAGTGGATAAATCTGCTATGAAAACACTAGGTGATAACACTGTTAACACACTTTTATCTTAGATGGTTAGTGTACTCTGCTGAGATGGCTGGAAGAATTGAAACTGAAACAATTACAAGGACCAGGCATGCAGACTACTTCACAAATGAGGTATTAGAAGAAGCTAATCTCAAAATAAAACATCTTAAATGGTTGTTTTAAAAATAAAACAACCATTTAATAACCATTTTATGTCATCGAAATATAGCAAAAACACCATGGTTTATGCTTATATTGAAGATAGCTATTCAAGTGGGACCCCTGCTGATCTGACCCCAAGTGGTAGAGTTTTGTATTGCCTGCATCCTGTTCAGGGTTCATTACTGCCAGGCTGAGGGCATTCTGGGATACAGGAGTCTGATTGGTGGGTGGAGATCTTCTCAGTATGTTTCACCCCCCATGCAAGTAAACATAATGGGGAAAATCTGAGAATGAGAGGAATTAATTAAAATATAACTGGACATGTAATTAAATTGGTGCTGTACGCCTGCCATTCCAAATGGTTTAAGAGAGCTTTTTCTCTTTCCCCATTGGCAGAACCTCAGTGTATATGTCCCATCTGTTGAGACTCTTGGGTTCACCCCAAGCGGAGAATAAGGAAGACCAGTGTTAACATGTGAAGGCACAATTCCAAAGCCTGTCCTTGTTTACATCAACAATGCTGACAATCTCCTTTCTCCGGATGAATCCCCCTCGAACGGGATCTGAAGGGGGGGGGGGGGGGGGGTGTAAATCGCAGGCCCAGAACATGGCTGTAAAAAAATAAATAAATAAATAAAGAGAACACCGCCGCTGAGAAAGAGGGTCTTTGTTCCCTAACGAGTTAATGTCCACATGCTTCGGTTTAACAGGGGCGCTGGCTCCTCATTTGCATGAGGGTCCACAGCGGGGTGATTTACAAGCGCGGTTCGCTCCGTGCTAACGAGGAGCAGCTGACCCCGCTGGCTGCGCCGCCTGAGAGCGGGGGAGAGGGGAGGAAAGAGCAGAGCGAGAGGCGCTACGGAGGTCCCGGCATTATCGCTTTAATCACACGTACCCGCACCGCGCGCTCGGATATGAGAACAACCTTTATACCTCATGTGGACGTGTGAGAAGGCATTAAAGTGATGGATAGTATATTACCTGTTAACAGGGCAGAGTTTGGCTCCTGGTGTTTTTATGTGGCATGTGTCAGATGCGCACAGGCCCTGTACTGCACATCCAAATGATTTTTATTTGCTTAGCCGATGCGGGGTGTCTTCCATACAGCAGCTTTCGTTTGACATATAATCCGTTATTATAGCTGTGTATTTATCAAAGTAATTCAGGTTAAGTGCTTTGTGCGGGGGTAGAGTAGCAGTGTGTTCCTGGGGAATTTACGAGAACATTTGAAGCCTATCAATATCCCAGTTGCCATGCAGACATAATTTCGGATATTAAACTTGAATTTGTTTAACTTGGAAAGCTGAGGTCGAAGTGATTTTCGAAAAATTGTGCGCATTTAAAGCGGGTTCGACTTTATCTTTAGAAGGTTACCCACATAAAACCAGGCCTGGAGGAACTTCTGAATGGGCGATTTGAAATGACTCGAGTGTTTATTTTTCCTGTGTACACTGTGGTTATTTTCTCTCGGACTGTGCGCTGCCGGCTTTGAACCTCAGAATTAATAGCCTGCTGATTGTGTGCTAATGTGGTAATGTTCCTTTTGCTGGTCTCAGATTGTTTAGATGAAAGGGGAATAGCCCATTTCAGGGTGCAGTGACTATGTGTTTAGTCTGAACTGAGCTTGCACTTCATATACATGTATGTATCCACATTCCACTTCCTTGAGTCAGGGTAGTTCAGGGACCCCATGTGTTTTTTTTTTTTGGTTTATAGTTTTCAGAATATTTGTGTGTCTTTTCTTTAAGAGAGTACGTTAGTGCTCACGGTGCACATTTGCACAGCACGAAAGAACGGCCATTACCAGGTAAAGGAGATACTGTTATCATATTGGTGATACATGTCTGTAAAAACAGATGTATTTATTATAATACCTCGAAGCATGCATGTGAAAGTTTGTTCCTGAGTGACTCCTGGCCTGGGTTGTGTAAACCAGCAGTGGGGGAATTTTTCTTGGGTATGGGTGTAGTCCTGGTTATCAGAGCTCTGGGGACGTTTCAATTAGCTAGCCCAAACGAGGCAGACATTATGCAAAATCACAGCTGCAATCAGAAGTTGTTATCAAAATTATTAATTAACACCTGGCACGTGCAAATGGAAATAACGCTAAAGACTTCAGCAGCCCACCTGTGGCTGCAGGTTGTGTTGCTGATTGCAGGCAGGGTTTGGAGCAGACATGGCAGCGAGTAGACGTCTCATGCTGTAACACTGGGCGTTCAGTAGTTAAGGGGTTAATGCAACCGCATTACATTGAAAACCTGATACCCACGAACAGCAAGTCAGTGGGTATCAGGTTTTATTGCAGGATTAATGTTGCTGTGCTCTTGGGAGCACACAGGGGTATTTTATGTGTATGTGAGGAGCTTTGAAAATCTGAGCTCTTTTTTGGGCTGTGTTTGAACATGAGCGCCTGGTTGACTGTCTATTCTTAATTTCAGGATGTGGGTTTTTTTTTTTTACCTTTTATGGCTCTGCTAGTCTTTTAGCTTATATAATGTTGAAACGGCCTCTTCAGCTCTGTTGATCTCAGTGCTAAACAGTCTGAGGATGGTCCATCTGTCACAAGATAGCTATGATCCAGTGCTGTTGATTTAGCGTTGCAGCGGTTAAGATGGTCCTCTCAAGTCCAGTAATTAGGAAGTGGGTTTCACAGCCTCAGGAGACACCTGAATTAATGTAACTGACTGATTGAACTTCTGTATGTCTGGATAGTAAAATTGTACATCATTAACAGCAGCGTAACAGTTCCTGTCTCTTGCGTTCCACGTCTGTGTAGAGTACTGGTTTGTTCGTCTCTCACTCAGATTCAAATCCCAATTCAAATTGTGCTCCGTTGGCGTGACTTCATGATGTACATGTAAAGTGTTGCCAAAGTAGGTTTGCAAATGTGACATATGTGACACAATGATGTCTTCCCCCGCCTCTCCATACTATTTTCTCTCATTCTCAAATTCTGATTCGACGTGTAAAGTGTAACACACAGTGAGGCAATGCCATGAGTTCCACATTATAGCCAAAGAGGGTTTGCAAATGTGAAATATACCTGTGTGACGCAACGTGGTAATTTCTCTCTCTCTCTCTCTCTCTCTCTCTCTCTCTCTCTCTTTCTGCTGCAGCTCTCAGCAGCAGTCCCAGCAGCCCCGGTGAGTGTGTCGCCCCCAATGAGAGGAATCGGGGGAGTGTAAATGGAAGAGGAAGGGCCAGCAGGCCCCCACTGCATCCCAAACCACCAGGTACAGAGGAGAACCGCTCCCCTACTTGGCCAATACTAACATCTCTCCAAAAAACAGTGTAGCATCCTGGCAAAGAGCAGGGCTTGTAACTAAAAGGTTTCTGGTTTGATTCCCTATTGGGGCACTGCTGCTGTACCCTTGGCCAAGGTACTTAACCCAGAGCTTCCTCAGTAAATATCCATCTGTATAAGTGGATAACATGTAAAAACTGTAACCTATGTAAGTCACTCTGGATAAGAGCATCTGCTAAATGCCAATAATTTAATGTAATGTAAAAACTACATATACTTTCATAGGGGGAAATATCTGCATTTATATTAGAAGTAACAATAGTAATATTATCAGAAAATAAATCCTGGAAATCCTTGGGGACAAACAGGGGTTATGTAGTAAAGACATGGTAAAACTGTTGTGACTGCCTCTGTTAAGAATGAAAAGCAGCGTTACAGTCAGGCAGTGGGAGCACAAAGTGTTCCCTGCTACCATCAGCAGTTTGGTAGTAGTAGATATTCAGATTTCCTGACTGAGAAAGAATCGCGAGAGAGATTACTTCATTCCGTGTTCCCTCCCAGATCAGCCAAGGAATTCCGGTCACTGTTCAAATTCTCGAGGAGTTACATAGTGGGTGTGAACAGTTTATCTTGGTGCTGTAGTCAATGAGCCATCATAATGTTGTAATCTCGCAGCAGGTCAGAGAGATGTTCCTCCGTCTGTGCTTTAATCTGACAGTGATTCTGCCCCGTTGACTCATAATGCCATGCTTGGCGGGAGAGAGTGACCACACGCTCGCAGAAGCTCATCGAAGCTGGGCTAATTTTGCACTGTGCACATGCGACTCTGTAACTTCCTGGATTTGGCCATGACTCAGAGCAGGCAGCACAAAGGAGTGTGCGGCGAAAACTGCAGTAAAACGGATTATCCGTGTTGGGACAGGCGGGCGGGGAAGTGGTGCTCGACGCAGTCTCACCCCGGGTGATGAGTCACTTTTTTTGCTGTGTCTGCAGTGACATGATGTTGAAGTAAATAGGTCTCAGGACCATGTAGAAGGAGCAGGGGAGAGGTTTCTGCTCTTTAAGCCCTGTGACTCACTCAGTACCTAAGATGGCGTAATAGTATGCAGTAAGCCTTTACAGTTTTCACTGTCTATGCTCTGGAGAGTAGAAAAACCAGATAGTAGATATATTCTGATTCAGTTCTGTGTATCTGACACTTTTACCCATAGAACCAGTGAGTTGGCACTGACCAGTGCTACGAGTCGCCATCATGCCCTTTGGTGACCAAGTGCTGATTGAAGCCTCTGCTGCCACCGTGTGTTCGTTTGGAGTATAGCAGATCTCATGAGATCTTGAAGATTGTTTTGTTCAGTTCAGCAGAGCCTTTAACTGCAGGAAGGTGTCATTTCAAAGTACCTCTTTCCTCCCTTTCCTCAGTGCCTCCAAAGCCGCCGCACCTCCAGAGCACAGTGAGGGAGCCGGGGACGTCCCTGGGCCAGCGAGGACCCCTCACAGCCAGGATGGAGGACGGAGGAGGAGGGGGAGTGACAGGGCGGGGCCGCGAAAAGCCCTCGAAGGTGTCCGACCTCATCAGCCGCTTCGAGGAGAACAGGTACTGAGAGAGTGGGAGTGAGGAGAGCCGTACAAAGTCACTGGTTACAGACACAGCCCTGACAGAGTAGGAGAGCACAAGTACATAGCTTGAGGTTCGGGACCGTGAGAACAGGGACTGAGTTAGATGTTGGAGACGGACAACAAGTGTGCTGGAAGCTGGTGATGGAAAGAACTGGTAGAGATCTGGAAGGACAGAGCTGGAACCAGCTTCAGTTGCAGAGCGTGTGCTGGGCTTACAACAGTGTTTCTTGCATATGCTTTCTTTTAGCCCTATTTTGGGATCACCAGTAAGACTTAGATTATATTATTAGCTTTGTTCTTCTCACCATGACAACCGCTGCTCTTGGGTAGGACTGCTGGGGCGTGGCAGATGCCATGCTCTGATACACTTTCACGCTAACCGCGGCTATTTTTCACACCGCAAGTCGCAAACTGAACTGAGCTAAGCGCTATTGGGAGGGTGTGCGCAGCTTCACTGACGCCATCCAAATCAACCTGCAAGTGCCTGATCAGTCACAGGGTTCCCGAGAGAAGCAGAGCTCACAGTCCCTGCTGACATACCCACCCCTGTCCCTGACAGAACAAAGCCAATTTCTGCTCTCTGATACTGTGGGCTCCTGGTCATCATCGGCTGGTGATGGGTCATAGAGCTCAGCATACCCTCAAAGTAAACACCTTTACTACTGAACTACCCAGAAGCCTCTGCTACCACACGCTTCTAATGTAAAAAAGAGGTTTTTACATGCCATACATGTCAACAGGTGTAACCTGTTGCAGCACATGGACTTCTGCCCTTCTTTGTGGTACTTGTGCGATAGTTTATTCAGACCAGATATTGGCATTACGTTACATTTAGTCATTTGGCAGAAGCTTTTATCCATAGCGAGTTATAAAAATGAGTTTAGTAGGGTTAGACAATTAGCTGCGCAGATACTAAAACTTTAGTGCTTCCATTGAAATGCAGTGCCTCTGGGGAAACATTGCCACATTGAAATTAAGTGCTGTCAAAGGGCATGCAACCTTAAATTATTACCATACAATGTTAGGCTTAAACCACACATCATCACAGCAAATGTGTCCTCACTGCGTGTTCACAACAGAGCTCATGCCATTGCAAAAGCTTAAGGTACCACCGGGCTTTTGTCTTTTACATTTACATCACAGTCATGATCTAAAGTTTCCTGCCCTTTTTTGCATACAGTGAGCATATGAAGCAGGAAGAGCTTTGCAGCGAGAATGACCTATAGCTAGGCAGTCAGCTGACTAGCTAGCGTGGTGTGTAGTTATACAAACATGCATTCCATAGCTTACGAAGGACCTCTGCCTACTCTTCTGTCTTCTGGCCAGTTCATTTTCTGTTTGTGCAACTGGTGTTAAGTCAGATCGCAAAGTTTGACCAACTGTACCAGGCCGACTTGTGCAACCAGTCCCCGGATGTTAGAGACATGGAATGTGCTGAGACGGTTTGAGACAGTGGGAGAGATACAGAGGAAGAATGGATTCTACTTTTCCAAATATTAAAAAATAAAATTGAAACGGTGGCAAAATGGTACAGCTCCTCCTCATAAAACAATACAGTAGTTCCAAGCGCCTTTCGTACTCTCGAGAAAGGACTCCTTTCCTGACAACTGTAAAGTGATAGTTACATAAGGATAAGTTGTATGTAGGATGCATTGTTGCCTGTTGCGGAAGGATTTGATGCAAAGCAATGAAAGGGTTTCTTAAGCAGGCTTGTGTACGCGCATGTTGTAATCGGTGTTACTTCTGTTAAACACATAAAGCGGAAAGGACATCTTTTGCAACATCTAAGAGACAGAAACGCATTTGAAAAGTAGAAGTGCAGCCTCATTTAGTCTCATTTGTCTGCTAGTTTGTAATACAGACATTCTGTATTATTGGAGGAGTGACAGGATTAACAGGGATGAGGGGCGATTTATGCAGAGTGAACACAGTACTCATGGTCGGTGATGTGAACCGCAGTGAGAGGCTTATTTTTTTGAACTACCGGCCAACTGTCAGTGTTGACAGCTAGGCAAATGTTGCAAGGTCTTCCCAATTCATTCAAGCTGAAAACTGTCCTCGGGGGGTTAACAGGAATTTTATTGCGACACGCGGAACAGTTGTTCGTTCATCATGTGTTATGTCACGCTTGGCACGGTAAAACCGAAAGCTTCAGCCATTCGGCGTCTGCCTCTGGGCCCCATTTCACATCTCAGCTCATCTCGCTGTTTCCTCTGTATGAGCAGCGGTTGAGTTGTATCTTTTGCCACATTTTAAATGAGGAAATGTCAGCGGGGTCTGAAATAACCGGTTGTCCAGAGCATGGTCAGCATTCAGTGTGCGGCGCTGGTGCGCACGCAGCTCTTCTGATCTCAGAGAAAATCAAAAACAACGGCTTCCTTGTGTGAGCCCCCTCCAGCTCCAAAGAGCATTACCTCGCTGTGCTCTCCTGAAGCTTCTCCACGCTCCCTGCTGAACAGAGGCCCAATTAACACACTCTGGCCCGCAAGTCAATAGAAGAGGCCGATGCCAATGAGTTGCATTTTTAATGGAGGTGTGTTTTTTTAATGGATAGCTGTTGTTTGCTGTCAGCTACAATGACAGGGTTACAGAGGCACAAAAGGGCTGAACTTTTAGTTTGTTTGTTTTGGGTTGGGTTTGGTTGGGTATTCCATAAACCGTACTTAGGAATTAATTACTTGCAGGTTTGTTTTACCCCACAGTTAATTTGCATGTCAGTGTAATTCGATTAGGTGGCTGTGCAAATGAAGAAACTGTATGGTGAAGGAAAAGGCTAAGTCTGCTTCACAGACGCTGTCTCTGTCAGAGATTTGAGGGCAAAATCACATTCAGAATCTGCAGTGCTGCACTGTGGGATACTGGATTACTGTGTTACAGAGGGGGTGGACTGACTGTGGGGCTATCCCAGGAGTAGTTAATGTAGTTGTGTTGTGCCTTAGGGATTAAGGAACTGAGCTTGTCACCAAGTTGCAGGTGTGATTCATAGATGAGACAGCACCATTCTGTTAATCAAGGTGGTTACCCTTGTTTCAGGAGTTTTCTCACTGAATGTGTAAAATTCTGTCATTTGAAGGGCATATGATAAGCAAACAGCTTTAGAAGCTGTTTATGAGGGCTCTATAATTTGTATGGTGACTAAGTGATCCAGGATGAAAACATCCGCTATTTAAAGCGAGTAAACACTAGTCGTGCGCACACCGGCCTCCCCGTCTATAAATACACTCTTCCTGTTTGTCCAGACTGAGGCTGTGCGTGCCCAGGTTAAGCTGCTGCTCCTGAGTGCCTATGCTTTATTCATTAGGTGGGCAGGTGTCTGCATCCTGAGCTTCTCACACACCTTATACATTAGCATAGTACCCAGGTTGACTCACTGAAGCAGTTCATTTTGTGTGCCTTGATTAAGGCAGTACTGGTAATGCACTCCTATGGGGAGTTGAACTTGGAGGCTTAAGCCCACATGGCTGCTTCCTCCCAGGACCCATACAGTCAGCAGGGAAAGCAGGTGACGAGGGATCGGATCCTGGAGTGATTGGGGGGGGGTTTGGGGTGGGAAACAGCTGGAGCCCTGCTTAGGTGTCTGTGTGCACAACGTGTGTGCATGTGTGTGTCTGTGTGTGTCTGTGTGTGTCTGTGTGTGTCTGTGTGTGTGAGTGTGTGTGTGTGTGCGTCAACACCCCCCACCACTTTTGATCTGACCCGGCTCTCCTATGTTGTGCTGTGTGTCTCTGCTCCATTTGCTCAGCTGGTTATTCCTCACGCAACACCATTAATCTCCCACTTTAACTGAGCCGCGATCAGGGCCAGAGGAGAGCTGCCAACTATTGTGTGTTTATTATTATTATTGTTGTTAATTATTGTTGTTAAGGTCCTGGTATTTATAGGATTTTTTTCTGTCTTGAGAGATTTTTTTTCTTGGAACTGATGAAGAGGAGGGGGAAGTATTTGGAGTGTCTGTGTATGATGCGTGTGCATCTGTCTGGGCTTTTTGTGGGAGTGTGTGTGTTCCTGCATACATGCATGAGTGAGGTACTGAGTGTGTGTGTGTGTGTGTGTGTGTGTGTGTGTGTTGATGCATGCATGCATGAGTGAGGTACTGAGTGTGTGTGTGTGTGTGTGTTGATGCATGCATGCATGAGTGAGGTACTGTGTGTGTGTGCTTGTGTGTGCGTGTGTGTGTGCCCCTCTCTCAGAAGTAGGGCAGTAGGGAATCTCCAGGGACCCACTGCAGTGGCTGCTCTACCTCCCTATTCTTCCCCCTCTTTTTCTCAGCTCCTCCCTTCTTCCTCCTCCCCTCTCTCCCCCCCCTCTCCTCCTCTGCCCCACGCGCTTGCGTTTCCTTCACAGAACGGCCTCGCGCAGGAGGAAGTTAGTGCTGTCGCTGCAGCTTTATTTAGAACGGGTGCACGTATGCTAGCACTGCGCTGGCTCTCTCTCTCTGTCACAGTCCCCTGGCTGGCTCCGCTGACTGTCGTTACTCTTTCTGTCCTCGTCCCGCAGCCACAGCGAGGCGAAAAGGGACGGCTCCCCGCTGAAGCAGGCCGGACGTTCGCCCAGCTACAGCCCGGCGCACCGCGGCCTCCAGAAAGCGCAGGACCCCAAGCAGGAACACAAGGACGCCGGGTCCCCCCCCAGCCCCCCCTCGCAGGATGCTCACAAGCACGCCGCCAACGGGGTGCTAGCCCAGATGGACAGGGGCGCGAGGGAGCCCTCTCTCAGCGGACCGGGCTCCCCGGCGCTCAGGACGGACACTGCCCTGGTGAACGGAGAGGGGAGGGACACGAGCACAGAGCCCAGGATAAATAGCCCCCGAGCGGACACAGACAGGACTGACCGGGGGGTGCCGAGAGAGAGCGAGGAGGAGCGCAGCCCACAGGAAGCGGCTCAAAATGAGAGGAGGAAGGAGGGGAGCATGGAGCAGAAGGTAGGAGGGTTTTTGGGGGGGTGAGGGGGTAGAGGGGTTCGGGGTCACACAGGGAGGGGGGGGCGGTGGGCAGACAGGAAGCAGAGAGAGGTTACCCCGACGTGCCTTTGAATCACGGTCAACCTTCACACTTGGCATGACGTCTCTGCTGCTCAGACATCGCGAAGGCACCTTTCCCATTCAGTCAGAGAGAGGGGGTCTGGGAGAGCTATGTGCTGTCTCATCTCTTGGCTGCAAACATCAGACCTCTTTAAATAGAACCCAAAAAAATGCAAGTCATCTCGGCACTCTGCCGGGTCAGCATTGTTCACACTTGGGTTGGTTTGTTTCCATCACAAGCCCCTCGCTGATAAACTCGCTCTCAAACTGCTTTCGTTTGAGGGTTAGACTCAAAAGAGAGTGAGTGGACTGCAGTGAGAGTTGGACTCCACACCACAGCAGCCCCAGAGCAGAGTTGTCTTCAGCAATCTAATGTCACGATGTCAGATACTGATTATTTATAGGTGTTTTTTTAACAGTGGCTTGATATCGATCACTCACTGATGACCTGTTGATTCAGCGCAGTTGGTATAAAGTCAACTTCTAATGTGACCAGCGCAGTTATGTAGAGTCCACTGATGGTATCTTCACTCCCTGGGGTCAGATAGGCACACATCACAACCTCTGAAGCCTGAGAGCATTCATTGGCTGCTCTGGTTTTTTTCTGTCATCGGAAGCGTTTCATATGATAAAGGAATGTTGTGACGAGTTTCTCAGAACAACGCATGTGATAAAGAGGAAATAGTTTGCATGTGTTTTTTTTTTTTTATGTACAAAACACAAAATTCAGACCAATGGTTTGCCGTTTACATTTGCGTGCACCATACTGTAACGTTTTGTTCTGCTGAGAAGGAGCTCAAAAGATTAGCTTGAAAGCCTCACTTGCATGGTTGTTAAGGAGACAGGGAAAGTAATTATAAAAACAGATTTCTGTTCAGTCACAGACTAATAACAGCCTTCCTTTTCATTACAAAACATTTGTCTGTTCCCAGGAAGTCACCTGTTCAATTCTGATTTCTGGGAATGCACATTGGAAAAAAAAAAAAAAATCACTCACCAACCTCACTCACCAGCTCTTGCACAATGCATCTGAGAAAAAAATTGTAGGAATGTAGTGAAAGAACTTTAGTTTAATCTTTAGTAAACTGTGATGTGGAGTTGGTCCGTATTGTTCATGTGTGGAGAATGGAGCTCCACATGCTGTTGGCAGCCTTTTGATTGTGGATTGCAGGGCTTTTGTCAGTTGGGAGCTAGCGATTGGGCTTTTGGCTGTTCCAGCCTTGCCCTCACCTCATCTCCCCATGGATGTGTGCCATCAGCAGTTTTGAAATGTACGAAAATGTATCCCTAGGTGAAGGTGATGTGCTTCGATGAGAGCGCTTTTTTCACCTGTGCTATGTGAAGAGGTTGGGGATGTGTGGCTGGCTCTGCCGTGATGCCGTCCGTAGTGGGAAAAGGGAAACGCGTCCAGGTTGTGGCGGGTTTCACAGTACAGCACAATGGTGCGCATTGTCTGCCTCCTGCAGGAAACACCATAGCAGGTCGATACTGCCACACTGCGCGTGTGTGTTTGTGTGTGTGTGTGTGTGTGTGTGTGCATGTGCCCCCCCCCCCTCCTCCTGACAGGAACAGGAACCTGGCTGGGATTGTTAGGCAGGAGAGGGGTGTTGGGGGCGGGGGGGGGGGGGGGGGGTGGGCTGCTGTGACCAGTAATGAGACTGAGAATGTGACCTTCAGGTATTGTGTTAGACTTCCGCCACAGCCAAGCTGGATGTCTCATTGTCAGCATCAATTATATATGCATTAGACATGGAAACTGTCTCCATACCACCTTCTGTTTGCAGTGTACAGTCAGCACTGTCCAGTTCTGTGGCTGTATTTTTATAGTATGACAGCTGACTGCAGTTTATTCAAGACCGTTACCGTGACCAAAGCATGCTTCATAACATTTATTTAGCCTCCCCCAAAACTGTGTCATCTCCTAAATAAGTTATCAGACTTACGGTGTGGTCTCTAGTTTGATTACAAAGTACAGCCTAGTATAGCCAATTTTTTTGTCATTTTAAGGAAAGCAACGAACAGAAGCTGTATAAGATTGCCAACGAACTCCTGCAGACAGAGAAGGCCTACGTTGCACGGCTTCACCTTCTGGATAAGGTCAGTGTGATGCCATCAAAGGAGGAGGAGTCATCTCAGGGACATTAACAGAGCTACCATCTATTAGCTGGGAAGAGAATTTTATCAGCCATTAATGTTTTCTGCAACAATGTTAGTATTAGTTAAGTTTGCTTATGTTTCAGTATATAGTCCTATTATTCTCAGCACCTGTTTTAAAATTAACATTCCGTAGCATTGATAATGTGACTGACTTTACACTTGTGTGTGTGTCTCTGTCTGTTGTTTTGTCTGTCTGTCTGGTGGTCTGTCTGTCTCTGCGTGTGTGTGTGCGCTTGTGTGGGTGTGCGTGTCTGCATGTGTGTGCGTGTCCGCGTGTGTGCATGTGCACGTGTGTTTACGCTTGTGTGCGTGTGTGCATGCACATGTGTGCGTGCGTGTGCGCTTGTGTGCATGTGTGTGTGCGCTTGTGTGCATGTGTTTGCGTTTGTGTGCGTGTGCGCATGTGTGTGCGTGTGTGCGCGTGTACGTGCGTGTGTGTGTGCATGTGTTTGCGTTTGTGTGCGTGTACGTGCGTGTGTGTGTGTGTGTGTGTGTGTGTGCGCGTGCGTGTGTGCGCGTGCGTGTGTGTGTGTGTGTGTGTGTGTGTGTGCGCGTGCGTGTGTGTGTGTGTGTGTGTGTGTGTGTGTGCGTGCGTGTACGTGCGTGTGTGCACGTGCGCGTGTGCTGTCCCGGGGGGGCAGGTGTTCTGTGCCAAGTTGATGGAGGAGGCAGGGAAGGGCACGTTCCCTGTGGAGGTGGTGAAGAACATCTTCTCCAACATCTCGTCCATCCACGCCTTCCACAGCCAGTTCCTGCTGCCGGACCTGGAGAAGCGTATGGGCGAGTGGTGAGCACGTCCCCGCCAGCAGCACCACATCACACTCCTGCAGTATCGGGCGTTCTAACTGCGGACGCGATATGAACACTTTGCATACTCTGTGAAAGAATAATTTCACATTAGTTTAGCACCTAACTCAGCATCTTGCTGACCTCTTGTAAGACTTCTCGATAACTACTCTTAGCATAGTGATGCACTTATTTGGAAGTCGCTCTGGGTAAGAGCGTCTGCTAAATGACCTAATGTAATGTTATGTAATATAATTATTGTCATTTAGCAGATGCTCTTATCCATAGCGACTTACACGGGTTTCACATGTTTTTTACATGTTAGCCATTTATATAGCTGGATATTTACTGGAGGCAATTGTGGGTTAAGTACCTGGGTACAGCAGCAGTGCCCCAACAAGGAATCAAACCAGCAACCTTTCAGTTACAAGCCCTGCTCCTCACCACTGTGCTACACTGCCGCCCTGCTACATGTACCTAGCTTAATACAAATGTGCAATCTCTAAATTTTTAGGGATTTTGTAAATTGTATATATTGTTTTACAAGTTGGGCCTCCAGCATATAAAGCTTAGCTGTAATGTAATGTATGTAATCACAGTGGTTACACTGGTACGGTGGATGAACAAATGTTGTGTCACAACACACACAGGGCCTCTATGCCTCGTATCGGGGACATTCTGCAGAAGCTCACCCCCTTCCTGAAGATGTACGCGGAGTACGTGAAAAACTTTGACAACGCCATGGAGCTGCTGAAGCAGTGGACGGACCGCTCACCCCCATTTAAGGCCATTATCCAGGACATCCAGGTGTGTATATGCGTGTGTGTGTGTGTGTGTGTGTGTGTGTGTGTGTGTGTGTGTGTGTGCGTGCATGCATGCTTTCTGTCCTCACTAACACCACCTTGCACAAACCGCCCTCACCTTGTCTGGTGGCTTGGCTGTCTGAGAACCCCCCACCAGTCAAAACACGTAGTGCTTGCTAAGAGTCACATGCAGGGGTCACAGCTGTGTTGGAATGCTGTTAAGCGTTGTATAATCTGCACAAGCGCCACGAGGAAGCTGTTTAAAATAAATGCCTTCACTGTTCATTCGAGGGGCCAGTAACACTGGGCCAACTGGATCTGACACTAAGCGGTGTGGGTAGATTTACGTGGGGAGGCAGTGGTATGGCACGTATTTGATGGTGAACAGACATTAAAACGTTGGCAAACCAGAGTGTCCTTAGGTTGAAGTGATTCATGTGAGCAGTCCAGTCTAACCGCTGTGACGCTCTGTCCCGATTGAACATTCATGAACACGTGGACAAAAACATACCGTACAGCAGCCTCTGTATTCATACTTTATTATGTATAGAAAATCCACTAATTGATTTATAAACAAGGACATTTCTTAATTTCACATAGAAAACTGAACTGGAAAGTATTTGTATTTGTATATAATTAGCTGATTAAAATGGTCCTGTTTGTGACTCAGGTCTCCTCAGTCTAAAGTGAACAGACAATACCTATTCATAGAGTCTATATTTGTTGTGAGTGGGGGTGCTAGCTAAATCATGATTGGTTTAGATATGAATAGATGAGACACAATCCTTCTGCTACGGCTGTGTTTTTGCAGTCTGACCAAAAGGGAGGTCTTTATGAAAAGTCAGCATGGTGCTACAGAGCTACAGTCAGTCTATGGTCACTTTTGCATAACTGAACAGTGTCTGACCACTGTCATACAGTGGTAAACCTACGAAAACCAAGTAGTAATTTCGTCTTGTACCGTGTAACAATAATAGAATCCAGCAGGCTTCTGAACCCACAGCTCTGTATAGCAGAGAGCTCTTCTTATCCACACGGACCTAGGTGATCACAGGTATCTCAGCTGACAAGACTCAGGGAAGTACCTTATGAAAACAGAAGAGCTGACTGCTCTCAAACCATAATCATATAGACTACATTGTGAAAGAACAGTTTAGAGCCTTATACTATGTGGCATGGTGCCATTTGTAGTCTTGGTTCAACGGCCAATGGGTAACTCTTTAGCTATATTTCGTTTAACAGATCCAGATGTGCCGTTGTGTGGTGTTATGTCTCATGCTGTAGTGTACAGATTCAGGGCTTTGTGTGGAAATGTGTAACACTGTGTTGTACAGATTCAGGGCTTTGTGTAACGTGGTGCAATGCTGTGTTGCTCAGAGTCAGGAGGTGTGCGGGAGTCTGACGCTGCAGCACCACATGCTGGAGCCAGTGCAGAGAGTACCTCGCTACGAAATGCTGCTCAAGGACTACCTGAAGAAACTGCCGCAGGACGACTCGGACCGCCGTGACGCCGAGAGTGAGTGAGGGAGGGAGGGAGACGCCGCTCGCACCGGCATCTGTAGGACTAACATCTCCGGTTATGTTTTATACACAGATGCTACACAGATGCTACACAGTCACTGACCGTTAAAGCATGCGGGTGGATCATTCCATTGTGCCCACTCTCACTTATTGTTAAAATCTGCAAATGTGGAGAGAATCTACGAAGCGTGAAGCTTTAAAAATGCAACTCTGACTGGATCATCTTAACTAAGCAAAGACCGTCACTGAGAAGAAAAGCAGACGGTTTCTACATTTATGAGAAACGCTGTTTCTTTCCTTTCCTTGTTTTCACTGCCTGTTTTTTTGGTTAGTTTCGGTCTTCGCTTCCTGATTTAAACTGAGGTGCTTATCACTCTTCTGTCTTTCATCTTCAGAGTCTTTGGAGACCATCGCCATGGCAGCTACTCACTCCAACAGTGCCATTCGCAAATCGGTGAGTACAGCATAACCAAAAAATAAATGAACATTTGTGTTGTAATCCTGCTTTATTTATGTGATCATAGTTAAGTATGTCATACAAAATGTGTAAATTGTTTTGTTTTTTTCAGTTTTTTTTTTTTTTGGGGGGGGGGGTGTTTTGTGGCTCAAAGGATTTTTATTTTTTCTATTGTCTCTCTACTGACCTCTGCTGACATGGTGTCCCATTATTACTTGATGATTGGGTTGATTAGCCTGCCCTGTTCCTCTCTTTTTCCCAGTGATCTTGGCTCATGTTGCACACAGAGGCTGTTGAATTGATGGGGCTACTCATTTCTTCCACGCACTCTCCAGTGCGTGAAGAGCTGAATTTCCCATACTCCCCTGATGTCTCAATTGTAGACAGTGCTGAATTTTTTTTTTCTCGTTCCCCTCGCAGGAGAACCTGAAGAAACTGCTGGAGATCTACGAGATGCTGGGGGAGGAGGAGGACATCGTCAACGCCTCCAACGAGTTCATCAAGGAGGGCCAGATCCTCAAGCTGGCGGCCAGAAACACGTCGGCGATGGAGAGGTACCTCTTTCTGGTGAGGACACCCGGAGGCGGGGGAAGCGTTGGGGAGGCGGGGCACACCACACAGCGGAGAGTGGGAGGATAGGGTTTCAGGGTTTCAGTTTTGTGTGTGTCTCACGGGTCCTGTGGCGTTTCACTCCCCCAGTTCAACAACATGCTGCTGTACTGCGTGCCCAAGTTCAGCCTGGTGGGGCAGAGGTTCACTGTGCGCACGCGGATCGGCATCGAGGGCATGAAGGTGCTGGAGACCTCCAACGAGGACTACCCCCACACCTTCCAGGTGTCCGGCAAGGAGAGGACCCTGGAGCTGCAGGCCAGGTGAGGGTGGAGCTTCAGCCCTGCCTATTCCAACTCCCACCACTACCAGCGAGCTAAATGACTGGCTACTACTGTATGTGTAATGATTTATGCTTTTATATTCAAATCAGTGTTTTTATTCTCATTTCAGCTCAGAACAGGACAAAGAAGACTGGATAAAGGTATGATCGTGTCATCGTTCACACTATTTCAGTGCTGGCTAGGTTATTTGTGAGATCTGTATCTGTGTCCCAAAAGACTAGTTTATACGTAACAGTGGACATTTTTACATGATAAAATCAAAGAAAAACATTAGAAATCAAATCACTTCCAGGCAGAAAACTCAAGTGCCTTTCTGTGTGTTGCAGGCTTTCCAGGAGACGATAGAGATCTTCCACCAGAAGAACGAGACGTTCAAGTCTGCCTCCAAGGAGGTGGAGGAAGTGTCAGTAAGTGTCACGGGGCCCCTCCCCCACGTCGTGAGAGACAAATCAAATAGCAGCTGTTCTGTCTCTCCAATGTTGTCTCTTTCTGCATCAGGAATGTTCCTTCAGGTGCGCTAGTTTGTGCAGATTTGTGCTTCCTGTGACTCACGTGTGTGTGTGTGCGCGCGTGTGTGTGTTAGACAGCGGAGCTGGGGAAGCGCGCCCCTCGCTGGATTCGGGACAACGAGGTGACAATGTGCATGAAGTGCAGGGAGCCCTTCAACGCCCTGACGCGCCGGCGGCATCACTGTCGAGCTTGCGGCTACGTGAGTGAAAACGAATCCTGACTGCTTCCGCTGCACGTACTTTCACGTGTGTGCGCGATACCAGCTCTGCACTGTGAGAGATGTAAAATGTACAAAAGCACGGTTACCTTCCGCTTCGACTTCTGGGTTGGACGTACTCGCTGAAGGCTGGTGGTCCTGTGTTTTAGGTGGTGTGCTGGAAGTGCTCAGACAACAAGGCCCCGCTGGAGTACGATGGCAACAAGGTGAACAAAGTCTGCAAGGACTGCTTCTCCATCCTGACAGGCAACTCAGAGAGCGAAGACCGGGCCGAGGGCAAGAAGAAGGGCATCCTGGAGGTACGAAGAGACCCCTGATCTGTTTTGGACTTAGACAGGGGACAGTCGCTGTACCTTTTCTGAATTTACATTACTGGCATTTAGCAGATGCTCTTATCCAGAGTGACTTACATCAGTTACAGGTTTTTACAATGTTATCCATTTATACAGCTGGATATTTACTGAGGCAATTGTGGGTTAAGTACCTTGCCCAAGGGCACAGCAGCAGTGCCCCTGTGGGGAATTGAACCTTTCAGTTGCAAGTCCTGCTCTTTAACCGCTATGCTACAACGCCGCACACAAGGTGGTACCCTTACCTATCTTGAGTTTACATGGGGTGCCCCCTTTGATCTGCCCTGAGTTCATGTGGCAGGGCCATTTTCCTGCCATGGTTTTTAGACAGCATCTGCTTCTCTCTGAACGTCGCTCTCCCCTCCCCCTCTCAGATCGAGGCGGCGCAGTTCTCAGGGAACAGCATCATGTGTGGCTTCCTGCAGTACTGCGAGAAGAACAAGCCCTGGCAGAAGGTGTGGTGCGTCATCCCCCAGAAGGAGGCGCTAGTCCTCTACCTGTATGGAGCACCGCAGGTGAGTGGCCACACCTTGTCATGAAAGTGATGGGAGAGTGAGACATAGAATGGTTGGAGCTACCAGCTAATATTATCATTGACTCACCGATTTCAACCAATCCTTGTGTTTTGCTGTGGAGGGAGTGTCCTTTGATCAGTTCATACTAGTCCATTATTAACAGTGTATGGTTGTTTCTACCTCATTAGATGGTTCACTCACCCATCACTACCGTTCACTAATACGTTGCAGTGTAGATATCAATGAGAAACTATGAACAAGCATAGAAATACTGTACAAACCCATCCATACACACACATTGCTGACCCCGCCTCTCACCCGTCTCCTGCTGATCCAGGACGTGAAGGCCCAATCCACCATCCCGCTGCTGGGTTACACCGTGGAGGACACGCCCCGGCCCGCAGACCTGCCCGCCAGCTTCCGCCTCTCCCAGTCCAAGTCCGTCCACAGCTTCGCGGCCGAGAGCGAGGACCTGAAGCAGCGCTGGCTGCGGGTCATCCGGGTGGCGGTGACGGGCGAGGCGCCCGAGCCCTCGCCGCCGCCCAGCGACGGCGGCATGGCGGACGCCGCCCACGAGGGCAGCTCTGAAAGCCTCTGAGAACTGCCGCCCCGCGCCCCCTCGGTCTGACAGACGCTCGCACACACCGTGTGTACCCGGGACGCACACTGGCCCACTACCGCTCTAATACTCAGCACGTATCAGCAGACACACACACACACACACACACACACACACGCACGTGCACCCCCTGCTGTGGAGACCGCCACACTCCGCCGCTCTCCCCAGACGGCACCCGTCATCCCCGCAGGAAGTGTGCCAGGAGGAAACGGAGACGCAGAAACAATCAAATCAACACTACTTGTGAGGGTGACCGGACGGCCACACCTCCTCTTCCCTAAGTGTGTTTGTGGGAGACGCGTGTCCCAGCACCCGGAAGCTCTACACACACGCTGTCTGACTACTGTAGTGCCTGCCTCAGTGAGACCCGAGTTCATTTTTATAGATCTGGTGCTACAGCTGGGAGTGTCGACGAAGAGGACACACTTCTATGCACCACAGTCCGCTCTATTTTTTCCCAAGAGGAACAAGTGCATTTTTATGTGTAAAGAGACAAGAGCTTTCTGTACATGTAGAAGACACAGTTCGTCACCTTTTGCATCAGTGTTTGACAGGTGCCCTACCGGAAACACAGCCACAAACATACCCAGCGCATCTTTCCATTTCTAAGCCAACCCGTCCTCCCCGAGGGTCGAGTCTCTTGTTCTCACCTTTGGACCACAGGAACCAGCAGAAGGAACTTCAAAAAAGTGACAAAACAGCAAGAGGTGGTCTCCTGATGGTTTAAACCTGTCATTTTGAGTTGCGGTGATGGATGAAGATTCTGGATGCCTCTTTTAAATGACTGCAAAGCAATCAGCTTTTCCCCAAATTGTGATTTTTTTTCCCCCCAAGTTTGGAAGTGCAGATCAACAAAGCCTCTCCTTCAGAGAGAGAAACATCAGCAGGTGGAATGTGGCCAGGACCTGGTCTGGGAGCACAAGGCATTATGGGTAACGCTGCAGCACACAAGCTGCTGGATATGTCTCTCTCACAGAGTCCCTCCAAGCCGAGTGTATGTATATTTAAGAGACATCCCTTGAGATGGCAAGCAGAGGATATTGTGTATTTCATTTTATGAATTGTAATTCATTAGTGTCAAATATATTTTTTATTACTGTTATTAAATGTGTCGTCAAGAGATCTTCTGGGCTGTGATTGCACATGAGGAAAGGCACAAACTGAAGCCTATTGGCAGTATTGTAGAAGGAACAAAATGGTTGTCTAGTATAGCTGTAACCACTCTACTCAGCTTTGGCTTTGTCAGTATGCACACAGTGCATTTACTACCTATGAATATACAGTTCAATTATCACGGTGTTTTCTATACTTGTAGACACACAGTTGAAATGCAGGATAGTTTTTTGATAAGACTACTGAAGGATTGGACTGTGTGTGTCAGACATGGGCCCCTCCCACAGAATGGCACAATCAAGGACCCTCATAACCCTCATTCAAATGGGAAAAGGATGTACATGTACCATGTAAATGTTTTTAAATACTGTAATTAATTTTATTTAAAGTAATTTATAGAATATGTGCATGGTTGAAAGAAAATTGGCACAACTTTTTTTTTTCCAATTCCTCATCTTTCTGTTTGGGTGTTTGGAGTTCTCTGCGAAGCCATAGCAGCTATTCTCAATGTGAACTAACATTGTTCTTTTTTGTATAAATACATAAAGTTTTCTCCATAATTGTACCTTGATGCACAGAGTCATTGCCCCTCACAGCAGAATCCTGAGAGGGGAGAAGAGTCTTCATACAGTTTTTTTTTTTGTTTTGTTTGGGCTAATGTGCCCATTATATGAACTTCCAAACACCACCATTTTAACGCAAAACCTGACAGTCCATCGCTATGTGTGGGTATTCATACAGCACAACAATCCTAGAAACGAGATCTGAATGTAAAACCAGATTTGTAAGTACACTGTCCTGATTCTTTTCCCCCCGAAGGCCTGAAAATCTACGCACTTTACTGTCTTATGAAATGGTGTACCTTGTAAGTAAATAAAACAAACTATTCCATTACTATTCTGTCCGTACATAGTAACTTTCATAGGATGTCTACAGGTTCTCCCAGACCTTGTTCACTCACACAGTACAGCTGTGTTCACCCTTTCCTGTAATTTGGTTACAATGGGGCAACAGTAACCACACAGTCGAGTCCTGTTTGAACCCGGCCTCAAGTGCAGTTTAGTTCAGGTAGTTTTTGCCTTAGAGCAGTGTTTCCCAATCCTACTCCTGGAGGCCCACTGTCCTGCATATCTTCTATCTTTGCTCTACCTACTGGACTGAACTCATCAGTGGCACTTTTGATAAGCTGAGCACACACCTGATTTAATCAAGCAGCAAGGATAGATAGAAGATATGCAGGACAGTGTGCCTCCAGGAGTAGGATTGGGAAACACTGCCTGAGAGAAACAGTTTGCAAGTGCACAAAAACAGCTGTTTGGTGGATGACTCAAGTCCATCTTTGGTTCAACAGCTCCGTTTGCCAACGGAATTCAATCGCGGTGTGTTGCTGTAGCTGGCTGAATAACATAATGCCAAAATGGGTCACACTAGTTCGCTGGTTACACTCTGTTAAGTTTTTGTTGGGCTGTTGTCTTGACACAATTCATTATCTGTGTTTTTAAATATCTAAGTTAATTTTACTCCCTGCTTGAGGTTTGCAGTAAGCACACGTTAACTGATCTTATCTATAATTGTGTTTCAGGATGTGGTAGGGTTCTGTGTAATTAGGCCTTACCTCATCTGGTTACTACAGGTTGCCAGTACACTGTGCCACCTATACTATTCACGTACACAACTTGGCTTGCAGAGATTATTCTAAACCTGATCGTTCACACCTGGTTCTGGTTCAGTTATTTTCTTTGTAATACTAAGCCAAAATTGAAAGTTCATTTACAATTCATTTTTGGGTCACTGTATCTTATAAACTCAATAAAATTTAGTAATCATTAAGCACCTAAAAGGCATCCCAAGAACACAGAAAAATCGAACTTGAGAAGCCCTGTGTAATATACAGAGGGATGCGTTCTGGACTGTTATACTTCTGAACCAAAACAAAGAACACTCAGCTGCTAATACAAAGTGCAAATGAACCATGGATTTACAAAATTTTAATTTTCACATTAGAAAAAACTAAAGTATGACAAAAACAAAAAAAATAAGCCTTATACAATTGTAAAATTTCATGAGTGTGCTCTGAAAATAGCAGCACACCAGCAGATAACTAGTAAATAAGTAGCAATGAGCATTTTTGGGAAATACATAAGACATAAGACAGTGTCATTCAGGGACTGGCCTTATCTCTCCTTGGGCCAGGTGAGCGGACAGGGCAGGTGGGGGTGTGTGTTAGCTCCTGGGCCGGCAGAGAAGGCCTCGGATCCTGCGGACCAGCACCTGGATGAAGGTGTAGCGTGAGCGTGCCTGGCTGTAGATCACCTCCACCTCCAGCAGCTTCCTCTGCAGAGAGTCTCCGAAACTGGCGGCTACATCCCCCTGCAGCTGAAAACACACACAACAGCATTCAGTCACTGTGGGAGTCCACCACATATTCTACAATAACTGCACTGGGAGTGACAGACAATCGCTGCACTGTGGCATTCTCCTGACGCCCACGTGGCCATAGCTACGCCAACTACAACTCCCATGAAGCTCAGCTCTCACCTGATCCAGATCCTGCCTGCTGACTTGAGACAGGCCCAGGCTTCGGCCCCCGCTGCTCTGCAGCACGCCAAAGGGATCTGGGATGGCGATCAGAGAGACGTTGTTTAAAAAGGGGCGAAAACACATACTGTAGTCCTTTCAGTTCGTAATGGTAACAGACAGCACTTGTAAGGCGAGAGACACAAGCCATCCCAGTCTAAGAACATGCTCTGTACATACTAGTGCTAGGCAGAAGGGAGTCCTTTGGGTCGCTGGGGGTGCAGTACAATAGGTAGTACTCCAGGTGGCGCCACAGCACAAAAAGGCAAGTCTCAACAATGTCTGTAAAGAGGAGGGCTGTCAAGGAATTAAGTCTCTTGCTCTTCCCGCCTTCTTAAACTGACCCATCCCCACAGTTCTTTTCCCCCGTTTCCTATTCGGTCACAACCAGGAGTGACACGACTTAACCCCAAAGTGATCAAACACACTGTAGAGGAGTGTCCCCTGGCATGAGACTCCTCCCTCTTCACTACCACAGGGAAGGATACAGGAGCAGAGGGCCAGCAGCTTGGCCCGGTTGTTGATGAGCTGGACCAGGCGGCGCTTCGCCAGAACACTCCGCTGGACAGAGGGGATTTTGTCCACCCCTCCAGAGCCGTACACCAGGGCCTGGCAGAGCTGGGAGGGGAAGAAAGTCTTTCAGTTAATTCCTCTGTGAAAACTGAACTGATTCTACCCTGACCGCAGTGCAGACGGAAAAAGAGGAAACGGCACAGTCATGTGACTTTTTATACAACCGTGGTCTTCAAAATACCAAAATCTTACCTCACTGACCTTAGAAAAGTCAACGCTTTATTAGAAAATAAAACAACATTTGTATACCGCAGCAGGACACTGCTGTAATACAGTAGCGCTAAAATGAAGCTGTGGTACAGCAGCACTGCAGTGAGGCTGTGGTATATTAGCACAGCAGTAAGGCTGTGGTATATTAGCACTGCAAGTTAGCGCTGCATGTGGTACATTAGCGCTGCAAGTTAGCGCTGCATGTGGTATATTAGCGCTGCAAGTTAGCGCTGCATGTGGTATATTAGCGCTGCAGTGAGGCTGTGGTATATTAACGCTGCAGTAAGGCTGTGGTATATTAGCGCTGCAGTGAAGCTGTGGTATATTAACGCTGCAGTAAGGCTGTGGTATATTAACGCTGCATATTAGCGCTGCATATAGCTTTGCAGTGAGGCTGTGGTATGCACCTCTTTGAGCTCCTCTGGGGGCAGGTGATCCAGGCCCTGCAGTTTGTTCAGGCTCTGCTGGTGGCTCTGGTGGAAGCGGAAGAAGTCGGCAGCGGCGTTCTTCAGCAGGAAGAGCACCAGGCCGAGGCTGGGCACCCGGGAGGTGGGCACGGCGGGCACCGGCAGATCTGGGTGAGGGAGAGAAAAAAGGAGTCAGTCAGTCAGAGGGAGGAGAATCAGTGGCTATATACAAGTGTGTGTACCGCAATGTGAAAGCACAGATGCAGGCTATATTGATTATGGAAGGGAACCATAGCAGGGAGCACACAGCAGGACCATTAGGACAGTATATTATTAACTGTATAACAGTAACCACACTTTTTTTTATTTTTTATTGATCTATGCAACCTGCATCAAATCTCTGCATGTATCTGTTAGGTGTGTAAAATGTGGAGGCTGGGTTAGTGTTAATGTTTGTGTGTGTGTTAGTGAGTGTGTGTGTGTGTGTGTGTGTTAGTGAGAGTGAGTGTGTGCATGTGTGCGTGTGTGTGTGTTAGTGTGTGTGTGAGTTAGTGAGTGTGTGTGTGAGTGTGTGTGTGAGTTAGTGAGTGTGTGTGTGTGCATGTGTTAGTGAGTGTGTGTGTGAGTTAGTGAGTGTGTGTGTGTTAGTGAGAGTGAGTGTGTGCATGTGTGCGTGTGTGCGTGTGTGTGTGTTAGTGTGTGTGTGAGTTAGTGAGTGTGTGTGTGTGCGTGCGCGCGCGCATGTCTGACCTGCGCGGGGACCCTCTCTGGCAGCCGGCTCGGTGACAGAGGGGCTGAAGAGGCAGATGCTGAACTGGGCCTTGGCCGAGCTCTGCAGCAGCAGGGTCTGGCAGTACTCCATCACATTGGCACAGATCTGAGGGGAAAGGAGCACAGGTCGGTCGTCAGGCTCTGTGGTGCGGTTTTTGGGGTGGAGGGGGGGTCGGCAGTTTTGGGAGGGGTCCCTCCGACCTGCTGCGCCGCCAGCTCCATCTCCTCCCGCCGGTCGGCCGGTTCCCCGGGGGCCGCGCCCTCCTCCGCCAGCTTCAGGATCCGCACGCGCTCACTGCCTGCCAGCCGGCCAAGCAGAGACAGGCACTGACGCTGAGAGAGAGGAGGAGGGGGGAGAGAGAGAGAGTGAGAGAGGGGGTGAGAGAAAGAGAGAGAGGGAGAGAGACGGAGACAGAGAGAGAGGCAAAGAGTGAGCGAGTGAGAGAAAGGGAAAGAAAGGGGCAGAGAGAGGGAGAGCAGACTGAGAAATACTCAACAAAAAATAAAAGGAGTTATGCTTTGATAAGAAGGATATCTCCCTCCCCCAGTTCCAGACAGGTAGCATCACAGGCTGCCCAGTACATCTGATTATTTACATTGTTTTACACACTGTATCAACATACTGTATTAACATGCGCTGTAGGTTGCGGTCAATGTCCAAACTGTATTTCAGCAGAACAAAACTTCTACTGCAAGCCCTTTCCAATAGCACAGTAACACTGTGAAAGAATTAAATGGATTCTTTATGCAGGAAAATGGTTGTACCTGGAACCTCCCGATGTGCCCCTGGAACTCCATCAACGTAGAGCTGTTCACATCTGGCTCCATCTTCAGTACTCCTAACACACATGCAAACTTAACATCAGCCGGAAGCCGAGCATCTCTGCCAAAGCTTCAAACCCGTACGCGCACACATACCGCTGAGATTTCCACTCAGGTGTGTTCAGGTATGTAAGGTGGCTCAAGTATGTGAGGTGATCAGCACTCACCCAATCACACGATAACCGCTTTTATGAGGTTTTAGCAAGAACTCAGCCAGTCAGTCAGTCTAGTAGTCTAGTAACGCGACGCTGCAATGAATGTAATGCAACGTTACGTAAAGCGGCAACCGTTGGCTGCTGGCCGACAGCGGCTCAGTGGGACAGTGGCAGCCTGGGACTGAGAGCGGCACGGAGAGGGTTAACCGCAGGCGTGCGGTACCTGGCAGGGCGGTCTTGCTGATGATGCCCGTGATCATGGAGAGCTCCTGTAGGGCGCCCATGCTCAGTTCCTGGCAGCGCAGGATGGACTGGATGGTGTCTGAGTGAGCGATCAGCCAGTGTAGCACCTGGGGAAGCATTCACACACAGGCTACAGTATCTCCATCTGCACACACACACAGCAGGGCTCCCGCACCCAGCTCCATCCACAGTTACCTCACTTTCCTGTGCCAACTAAGGAAAATATACGCCTATTAAATAGGTCAAAGCTTCCACGAACAACACATTTAAAAATAGAAATATACTAAGTTCAGTTAAACTGCTGTTCACTGTAGTTTACATGAACAGTAACTGTGGACACTTTGAGGTTAACACACACACCAGGGCTCCCACACCTGCCTCCATCCACAGTTACCTTACTATCCTGTGCTAACTGAGGACAAAACCCATGAATCCCTTCCAAATTATTTAGGTTATATATTGGGTATTACAGGTAAAATCTTCCATGAAAGATACATTTTAAAATAGAAATATATGAAGCTCAGTTAAACTGTTATTCATTGTAGTTTTTATGCACAGTAACTGGTCGCTCATGCTTTCAGATTAATGCGAGGAACGGAATTTCTCAGCTCCAAAGAGATCAACTGCTGACGCAATTGGCAAAACACCGTTACTTTCAAGGAAGGAAAAAAACAGCTTCATAATGAAATAAATTTTACGTATTATTAAGCTCTCCAGGACAGTGGGCTGGTTTTCATACTGTCAGGTGGCTTTAAGGAAAAAAGCGGAGGGAAAAATCTAATATTTAAAGTCAAATATTCATTTGCTAGGAATGAATAAGCATGAAGAACTCCCATCTGGAGTACCCATGCACATCGATTTCAATCTGGAAAACATACACCAAAAATCATCCCCCCGTGTCTGACAATGTGTAGAACACACACACACCTCAATCTGGAACCAATATCAACGCCTACAAACAATACCACCACCATCACCCCAGCAAGGCACCAGCCATGAAGGCCACTGAACAGCTGAGAATGTATGACTCTGAAATGTGCATTTACCTGTGCTGCCCCCTCCTGGTGTTGAGTGGAAGTGAGGATGACCTGGAGGAGCCTGAGGGCTGGCAGCAGGATCTGTCTGTAGAGGTCGAGCGGGGCGGGGATGAAGCCACTGGGGTCCCGCTGGCCAAACACTCTGCGCGGTTACAGGGCAAGAAGAAACCACAATCTGTGTTACACTCCCAGTGTTCCTACCAAGCTAAACAGAACAACAGGATCATTTCCTGCCATTTTCCTCATAAATCTTTCATCTGTATCTCCCTGCAGCCCATGTCCACGCCCTCCTTCCTCCACACCCCACCTCCACCCGGCGCCCCACCTGTGGGAGTCGCTCTCGGGGAGCATGTCGAACACCTGGCACTCCACCAGCTGGGCCACCAGGCCACAGCGCAGCAGCTCCACCGCCCCCGGGCCTGTCATCGCCACCCGCATGAGGAGGGCCTGCAGAGGGAAGGGGGGGGACAGAGGCAGACACGGGATCAGTCATCAAAGGGGGACAGTGTGTATGAGGAGCTGGGATGGACACAATACAGTAGGTCTGAGTTCAGTTCTCTGAAAGGTGGCGGCGATAAGCAGTAACAAGTGACAACACCCCCAAATTCCCCTACCAAAGAGGCCCGACGGAATGTGCGTTTGGTGCACATCGGTATGTGAATCTGCTCACCTCTGTCTGTGTGTGTGTGTGTGTGTGTGTGTGTGTGTGTGTATATTTCATGGAGAGTTTGTAAGTGTGTATACAGGTTTCTCTTGTGTGTGAGCAAAAGTTTGGACAGACTTTCCTTTCTGTATCTTTACCATTTTCTCTATTTTAGAATAAGAGTAAAGACATCAGAACTATGAAACAACACAACTAGAATTACACAGTGAACAAAAAAAGTGTAAAAAACAAATCAAAAATATTTTACATTCTTAAAAATAGCCAAAAAATATTTTTAAAATGAAATATTTTTTTAAATTATTAACTTTTTGGAAAGATATTCATACATAGACAAATAGAAATTGTGAAGTTGATGCCTAAGAAAAAAAAAATCAAGCATTCAAGATCAAAATGTCTCTGAATACATGTTCCCCATTATCTTAATCAGGTGTGTCCAGACTTTTGACCGGTACGGTATGTCTCTTCTGTGTGAACATGCACGTTTCTCCCTCTCGGATCTCACCATCTTGGACTCGTAGACGTAGAGGGGTTTGAGCAGCGGGGGCTGGGGCGTGAGCAGGGCCTGTAGGGCAGCGTCGTCCTGCCTCAGACTCTCCACCAGCACGCGCAGGTACCCGCTGTTACACACGAACAGCAGCCACTGTCTCTGCCGGTCGATGGATATGATCCTGTTCAGCACCGCCAGCGCCAGCATCTGGGAGACACACAGAGGATTATCCGCCCTTTAATTAACCCCAATCTGAGAGAAACGGAGAAGATTATTCCCTCTAATTAACCAGCAGGATAGAGTTATGAACGCCACTCACTGCCTAGTGCAGCGGTATTAAAGTCTTCATATACTGCCAGTGTTATTTCATTACTTGGCAGATGCTCTTCTACAGAGCAACTTTGTATTTCTACAGATTATGTATTTGCATAACAGGGTATTTACTGAGGATATTCAAGCTAGGTACCTTAAATCAAGGGTATGATGGCAGTGTACTATTCAGAGATAAAATCTGCAACTTCCTTTTTCATCCAGCCAATTACCCTACGTTAACAGGTCCAATTAGTTAATTACTTCTGATTTGCATTCTCATTGTGAAT
This sequence comes from Megalops cyprinoides, assembly GCF_013368585.1. Taxonomy (NCBI): domain Eukaryota; kingdom Metazoa; phylum Chordata; class Actinopteri; order Elopiformes; family Megalopidae; genus Megalops; species Megalops cyprinoides. Next base: position 16,693,031 of record NC_050605.1, read on the forward strand.
CGTCACGGTCAACGAGAACACACACAGCTACTGTATTACACTAAGAGCAAACAGTATCAGAACCTTCAGCTACCAACAAGAACCTCATGGATATGCAAGTATGGAGGAGAGAAGGGACACAGAGTTTTACAGTTTCTGGTATTGTAAAGAAAGCATATAAAAAGGAGGGCACCATAAGCACGGAGGTGATTTGTTTTGAATTTCGTAGGTCAGGTGACCCTGAGCGGGAGAGCCGGTGGCGCCCCTACCCTGCCGATCTCGTGTCCGTCACAGGCGTCCCTGCACACCACCTCCATGAGCGCAGTGCCGTAGCTCTCAATGATGGCCAGGTTCTCCCTCTGCAGCTTGGAGAAACCGTCCTCTGGAGCCGTGAGACGCTCCCACATGGACTTCCCATCTAGCACAGAGAAAGGGGGGGGGGGGAAGAAAAGGGGAGAGAAAGAATAGACAGCAGAGAGGATGTGGGGAGGGAGGGAGAGAGAGAGGGAAGGAGGAGGAAGAGAGAAGGGAGGGAAAAGGGCAAGATGGAGAGAGAGGGAACAATAAATGTCCAATCATAAAAAAGGAGGGCATTGCTGTTGTACCCTAAGGCCTAGTACTTAATTGCATCAGTAAAATATCCAGATGTATAACTGGGTGATTTGTAAACTAAGTTGCCCTAGAAAAGAGTGTCTGCCAAGTAAATGTAATATCATGTACTGTACGTTCATGAAGCACACTCATCCGAGCTAATTTTTGTACTTCTTTTGAACTATGAATTATGAGTTATCCCTATACCTCAGTGTAAATGTACTTCAACACACACATTTATACACACCTGTCTGCAATGTGTCTGGCTCCTCAGGCTTCTGAGCGATCTGCAGGTAGTAGAGTAGGGACCCATACAGGTGTGCACGCAGTCGCTGGAATCCTCCACCTGCAAGACACGAACACAACCAAACGCTCCATATTATCACATTACAAAAATACACTGCACATGCGCACCCAGCTCCAAACATAACCTCCTCTCAGATCTACTGGAAATCACTTTGGAGTTCCGTGTTAAGCGTGACTGAAACATAACCCTGGCCATCAGCTTTACAAAAGCTCTACCAGCGACAGGCAGGTGAGAGAGCTGACTCACCTGTGCAGAGAATGAAGTCCAGCAGTTTGCGAAGGATCAGGTGTAGGGCGGAGTTTGCGATGGAGGCGAAACCTGAGGAGGCCCCGCCCTCCAGCCCCGCCCCCTGCTGCTGTTCGGAGAGAATGGAATGGCTGAGGTTCGCTGTGAGGGTGAAGACCGCCCCCGCAACCACCGGCATCAACTCCACCGCTGCGTCTTCCGACAACACCTGCGGAGAGAGAGAGTGCACATGAGAATACAAGTGTGCCTACGGCTAACACACACACACACACACTCTCACACACACCACCTGATTGTAGACAGAATACAGGATGAAATACAGGAAGCATGTGTGCCACAACAGGTCTTCATGAGTGACTGACAGAAGTCTAAAAACTGGTCTTGGCAGCTAAACATCAAAATTTGGTCAAATCAGTGAAACACCATGAACAACTCATCGCTTCCCCTAAACAACTCATCGCCCCTCCAAACAAGGACCCCATCATGCTCAACTCAACCTATCCAACTCCTCATAGCTGAACATAAAAACGTATCCACACCCAAAGCAAACTCCCAGACTCCTCTGGCTCCGCCTCCTCGCTCCTCTCCCTCGGTGCCTCACCTTGTCGTGCAGGTCCAGCAGCAGGTCTCGGATGATCAGCTGCCGCTCGTCGGTGGGGATGAGGTCGAAGGGGCAGGCGGTGAACAGCGTCTCCACCAGCTCCCTCCAGGACTGCAGGGCGTGCCGCTTGGCGCTCAGGCTGTGCCGCACCTGGTTCCTCTCCACCACCTGCTGCAGGATGGAGTTCACCTCCTGCGCGCAGAGAGGGACAGCCCGTCAATTCACTCATATTACACAGGGCAGCACACTCCAGCTCCACCCAATAGGATCACTCTCACCTCCATCAGTAGGGGGCGCTGACCAATGGCTGCTCTGCCCTGGAGGGCGTTGACTTCTGCAACTAGGACTCTGTGCAGCAACTGCCAATCAGAGGAGAGATACAGTGGGCCATTAAAAACAGTGGTCGGAAAAATAAAACCAAGAGCTACTGCACCAAGAACATCACAAGGCAGGTTGCACAGTAACAGAGAAATGGGATGAAGAGACAGAGAAAGGCATTTAATAAACAAACACGCACACACCTTGACGTTGCAGACAGTGTGTCCGTGCTTGTCGACATGCTCGCAGTTGGAGATGACCTGCTCGATCTGAGCGCGCTCAAAGAAGTCCAGCTGCAGCAGCTCTGGGACCTTCTGACTGAAGTCAATGGCATCCAGGATGCTGAGGAGTTTCCTACGCACTGAGAGGGGGGGAAGCATCACGATTACATCACCACACAGGAAACCATTACATCATAACACAGCAAACATACCACGGTTACATCATCACACAGGAAAGACACCATGATTACATCATTTGAAGACAAACATACCCACAAAAGTCACCAGGATTACCTCAACCCACATGCAAGGTACCATGATTACTAAATGTAATGTAATTGTAAGAGAATGCATCACATGTTACAGCCATGATCATGTAACTGAAATGCTTACTTAAGGCATTGAACGTGAATGGGAGAGAAGTTACAGCGCAGCAGAGACACACTGAACAGAGGCGAGAACCTAATAACTAGTCTGTAAAACTAACCTTTGGAGGCGGTGTCAAAATGCAGGAACCCACTGACAGATCGAGTCTCCTCCTCCATCCCCGTTTCCCCGTCTGCTGTGGACAGAGGAGAGTGCTGCTGGAGAGACTGCCAGGACTGCTGTGTGCGTGTGTGAGAGTGTGTGTGTGCGCGTGTGTGTGAGAGAGAGTGTGTGTGTGCGTGTGTGTGTGCGTGTGTGTGAGAGTGTGTGTGAGAGTGCGTGTGAGAGTGCGTGTGAGAGTGCGTGTGAGAGTGCGTGTGCGTGTGTGTCTGTCTGTCTGTCTGTGTGTGCGTGTGTGTATGTGAGAGTGTGAGAGTGTGTGTGTGCATGTGTATGTGTGTGTGCGTATGTGTGTGTGACAGAGTGTGTGTGTGTGTCCGTGCGTACCTGTGTGCTGCGCCATTACATGCACATTCCTCTCATGCTAAATGTGTTATTTGCATGCTGTGTGTGTGTGTGTGTGCATGCTGTGTGCGTGTTACCTGCTTGAGGAGTGTATGTGTTACCTGCTAGAGGAGTGTGTGTGTTACCTGTGTGCTGTGTGTGTGTTACCTGCGTGGCATGTGTGTGTTACCTGCTAGAAGAGTGTGTGTGTTACCTGCGTGCTGTGTGTGTGTTACCTGCGTGCTGTGTGTGTGTTACCTGCGTGCTGTGTGTGCGGCTGGTCGTCCAGGAGCAGGTTCAGCAGGCGCTGCGTGTGGGAGCGTTGGCGGTTCAGTGACGTCACCCGCAGCTCGATGGCGGCGGTCTTCATGAGCCAGGACATCTGCGAGAGCGCGGCGATCTTGGCGTCTGGAGGGAGGGGAGAGAGTGACCTGGCACGATCAAAAGCAGCAAACACACTGTTGCATATGTTAGGTCTGGGTCACAGACCCATCACACGCGCACTTTGATTTTCTGACTAGGGCTATGGATGCCACCATGCAACCACCCTTCCGGGTACACATAAAGAGGTGAGCCGCTGATCGGAAGAGGAGGAGAGAAAAAAAATTGTGGCAAGTGGATGGCCCTGTTGATGACCATAGTTTTACTGCAGTCTGGATGGAGTGACCAGTAGACAGCATTTGGTCTGCCCCATGCCACTTTTGGCTTTGTTTTCATACACTCACACAGTACTCAGGTTACACTAGCTACTCCCCATTACAGCCACTTGTCATTGTTTGTTTTTGAGCCAGGGAAGCTTTGGTGTGATGAATACCACTGAGACACTCCTCTGAGGGCAGGTGAGCTCACCTGGGAGGATGAAGGGTAGGTGCTGCAGGTGGGAGTACAGGAAGTCCTGGCTGGTCCTCAGGTAGCGCATGGTGGGGCCCGACGTGTCCGAACACGCACACAGCTGGTAGATCACCTGAACAGGCCAGACACAGGTCAATCCACCTGTCCCCACTACCTTGTCACAAGCACGGAGATCTGTTGTGGGTCGTCATATTACACTGAAGCACTGCACTACAAATCACATTTTAAAGACCTATCACATTTACATTACATTCATTTAGCAGACACTCTTATCCAGAGTGACTTCCAGCACAAAAGAACATAAGCATACCCATTCAAGTTGAATGAGCAACAGATGACTAGCATATCTGTCACAGTGGTGTGAAGAGGAGTTGTGGCAGCGGGCAGGTGTAAGCCACAGCGCAGAGTGGAGATGTATGTGTGGGGGACAGGTGTGTTGTACCTGGTAGCAGAGCTCAGCCAGGTGAGGGGCCTCCTGGGTGAGGACGGGTCCTGATCGCCTCTCACAGCCCCTCTGCAGCAGGCTGAGAATGGCGTGCAGGCAGCTTCGCGGACACCCCAGCACTCCTGAGACACACACACGCACACACACGCACACACACACAGAGGTTACTCCACTTGTGTTCAGTCCTAGCACACAAGGCTGTCAGTTCTCTAGATGTCATTGTACCAGTGAGCCCAGTGGTGTCCTGGGTCAGTATGGTTTAGCACTGTTGTAGGGGACCAGGATTGTCAGGCCCAGTGTGTCAGTGTGTTTGGAGGTCATTTAGTCTCAGAGTGAATGAACAGAGAGGTAGGTGTGTGTGTGTGTGTGTGTGTGTGTGTGTGTGTGTGTGAGAGAGAGAGAGAGAGGGTAATTCAGTCTCAGAGTAAGCAGATGTTTTCAAGGGTCATTTAATCATTTGACTGAGTGAATGTCTATATAGGCATGTGTGAGGTTCCTTTTATCTCAGAGAGAATGAGAAAAGGGTCTAAATGACCCTCACACACCTCAGAGTGAATGAGCACACAGGTGAATGTGAGGATAGTTAAGTCTCAGCTCATGAGCTTGTGACAGGGCCCCAGTGCTGATCAGGGCGTACCTGCGTCCTGCAGGTTGGTGGTTGAGACGGGCTTCTTGAGCTCGTAGCCCAGCAGGTAGAGGGCCAGGTTCGGAGGCTTCAGCTCCAGAGATGTGATCAGAAGGTTCAGGATGTGGACCTTGGTTTCATGCCGGGTATGTGCCACTCCCTTCTCTGGGTCAGAGTCTGCATCATTCAAACCAACTTTATTTCAGTTTCAGTGACCAAATGTAAACATTTACTAATACATACACCTTCTCTCAATATGTTTATGGTTTAAGGCATACAACATGACCTTAATCGAGACAACCTTGGAAGTTCATGCTGACCGCACTATTGATAAACGGGTTCTGATAAATGCCATATAATGGTGATAATATGATTAACACAACTGTGACAAGGTTGACATTAATATAAGAACCATATAATGATCATAACATTGTCAGAGCCATAATGGTGTTAATAATATTAATAGCAATTCGACTTAAATTAACAACAACTCCACTTACCGTCATCCTTCTCTACGTCCTCTTCTGCTTCTTCATTGTCCAGACACTCCACAAATCCTGCCATCAGCTTGTCACTCACAGTCTAAAGGCAGACAAATCATCCAATCACCGGGCAGGCTCAACCCAAACAGATATTTACACTACAACTTTACATGTACCATACGTGTACTGAAGAGTTTCCAGGTAATCTTAGCTGTTCGTTTAAAAAACTCTGTTCTGAGGAGGCATGAATGTGATTAAAAAAAGGCAGGAAGAGAGGCAGGAAGTGACCTCACCTGATCATGTGTGAAGTCTCCCACGAGCCGCGTCTGAATGTTGGGGTAGCGGGCGATGTGGCACAAGATTTTGGCACTCAGGAGGCCAGCTTCTGGGATGGTGCTACTGTGGTACAGGTACCTGAGAGAGACAAACAGAACCAAGTGAGCCAAATATCCACTTTCCACTTTCTTTCCACAAATGCCAAATCCTGAGCCATTTTCCCTCTAACTATTTAGGTCATCTGGTTTGGCAGCAACTATCACTTCATGCTAAGTAAGAAAAATAAAATCATTGAGTAAATTTCTCAGATCTTGTACACGAAACAGTATGTAAAAGAACATCATTAAACCGCTGAGCCAACATCTCATTCCACTATAATCCTGAAATGTAAAGTTTTGTGTGAATGTCACACAACCCATCTATTCCCACACGTTAATGAACACCCTAATATCAGACCGTGTGAGCGTGCTCCTCTCTCAGACTGACCTGGCGATGTTGACGATGTGGTCGGCCCGCCGGCTGCGGGCGCTGATGCCCTGAAGGAGCTGCTCCAGCGGGGACACCAGCAGCGACGCCTGGCTCTCCCGCAGCAGGTCCATGAACACCGCCTGCTTCTGCAGGGCCAGGTCCAGCAGGCACAGGCAGTGCAACACCGCCCGCTCCAGCTGCTTCTGACCTGGGGGGAGGTGGCGTTACGGAGGGGCGTTACGGAGGGATGTTACAGAGGGGCATTATGGAGAGGCACAGAGACACATGAACAAAGGGAGATTACACAGAAAAGACAGGGAGAGTGGGGAACAAGCATAACGAGATGATAATATGCTTCAGAGCCAAAACTGCCCCACAACAGTTTTCAATCCAGCTACAGTATTATACCAGGCTAATAAAGTGCAACCCAAGAAGGAGAAAACTCACTCACAGTGGTGATTCGCTCATACACAAACACACACACCACACACACACACACACGCACACACACACACTAACCGGGGAAGGGGGCGTAGGTGTCCAGGAGGCAGAGCCCCTCCTCCAGCAGCCTGAGGCAGAGGGCCAGCATGGGCGAGTCGTTCAGCAGGTGGAACATCAGGCTGTACCCAGGGGGCTTGTGGGCAGGAACCTGCTCCCCCTGCTGCAACACCACCTCCGACAGGAAGTCCCCGGGCTGGGGCTTGTAGTCCCGCAGGAGCTTGTGGAAGACCTCCAGCACCGCCTCCGCCACCTCCCACTGCAGCGGGGAGGAGAGAGACACATGCTTTCTGCGTCAAACATACACAGCAGCTGATTTTTGTGTAATAAAAACTACAGGTGTATCAGGGCACTGAGTGGCTCTGGGTGGAGTAGTGTTCTCAGCGGTTCCAGGTGTGCTTGTGTGCAGCAGTACCTTTTCAGCTGCACGGCGGTAGGCCCGGGTGGGGAAGGGAAGGAAAACGGCGTCGCGCAGGAAGTCCAGGTAGGGCTGTAACCCGGGCGGGCGCAGCCCCACCCCCAGGTTAACTGGCAGAGCCGTCTCCACCAGCGTGCTGATCAGGTGGCAAAAGGCCCGGGTCAGAGGGTACTCCTCACAGCTGGACTCAATCTCATTCAGCTCCACCTGAGGGGCAAGGAGAGGGTCAGACACACACACACACACACACACACACACACACTCATACATAATAGCACAAAGAGAAATGGTGGGCTTCAACAAAGCACAGTAAAAAAAAAATCGTACCTCTATCCCTGCAGTTGGTCTCTGCCCTGGGGCTCGAACTGTCTGGAGGATCTGTGGACAACAGCAACCAGCTTCAGCGGACATATCTGAACACCTGTGCACTATACTTAGCAGCCATTTGTTAATGTATTTTGGGGGACATGGGGGTTCTTGCCCCTGACTCTGTCCCACCTTACCTGTGCATATTCCAGGGACTGCCACAGGGAGGCAGCGATCTCAGGCGACTTGCCGAAGGCAGCCAGGCAGTGCAGGAGCTCCCCCTTGAGGGAAGGCGGGATACTGCACTGCATGAGCCCTAGCATCACCACCACGGGTGTCCACTGAGGGTGTTTGCACAGCGTCAGGCGAGCGCTCTCACTCTGAAACAGGCCAGGGTACGGAGGGCAGGAACAGGAAAATATCAATCACCGGACGCCCCAAACGGTGGAAAAACTGTACAGTTACTGTTCATTTATGACCCCACCCTCTGGAAACAGAGCCCGAGCCCCGCCCTCACCCAGGTGACAACGGTGGTGAGCAGCTGCAGGAAGGCGGTCAGGCCGTCCAGCTCCCGCTGCGTGATGCCCCGGAGCGGCGGGTGGCGGTAGTGCGCCGCGTCCACGCTCGGCAGGTCCCTGCGCAGGTTCTCGTGGTACAGCATCAGAGACTGGAAGAAGTGGTCCCAGGACACGGGGCTGCCCGCTACTGCCCCCTGCAGGTTTTCCCCTGGGGGAACGCGGCACAATCCCAGACACGGCATCTGTAACAGGCTGCTTCTCTATGCAATTTCATTTACATACAGTACCAGTCAAAAGCTTGGACACAACTTATTTTCCAAAATTTTTTTTTGAAAGACATAAGTCATTAGATCAAAATGTCTTTGCATGCATGTTTCCCATTATCTTAATCAGGTGTGTCCAAACGTTTGACCGGTACTGCAATTACAGTACGTAAATGACACATCATGCCTGATTTATGCAAAAAGACTAGGAAATCATAAAAAAAAGTGTGCATAGTTACTGTGCGGGGTTCCGTTGGTGCGGAGCAGGCAGAGGCAGTACTGGGCGCACTGCGGCCCGTTGGCCAGCCCCTTCAGCATGCGCAGGTAGGGGATGTACAGGGTGGGCGGCAGGAGGTCCCCCATCTGTCGCACGAACTTGGACAGCACCACCTGCAGGATGGCACAGAGCACTGCATCCGTCAGCTCTACAGGAGGGGCTCAGCATGGCGGAGAGCGAATGCAGCGTCTAACAACATCCAAGAGGAATGCATCTCTACAGTGTCTCCCCTCACAAGACATTTTATATTTCAATGGGACTGTTCCTTTATGAAGAAGAGTATCTACAATTAACGATTGCTGTATTGAGCAGCTACAGACAATTCATAAATAACTGAAGTTCTGGTTCCTCTTTTTTCCTATGGAAAAGAGTTAGAAGTTTGTAGCAGGGGGGCGCACTGAGGTGACTGACCTGCTTGTGGGGGGGTCTCTGCAGGGCCATGCCCAGGTAGGAGCCTGTGAGTGAGGTGTGCTGGAGCGACTCTGAGGGACACCAGAAATCCAAGGCCAGCTCCAGGCTGAAGGGGTCTTTGCTGTAGAACTCTCCAATCTGGACACCAGTGTACAGGAGAAGGAGGGTGAAAACGTGTCGTTTACCCTAACTGTCATGAACAACTGACGCTGTAACACAGATGACAGAGAGAGGTGAACCCAGTGCTGACCAGGATCATGAGGTGGTCCAGGTCTTTTCGCAGGGGGGTGGGGGGCTCAGTGCCCATCTGCAGAGCCATGTGCACCAGCCTGGCGTCCTCGTCAGCACGATTCCGCAGCTGCTTCACCTGCAACACAGCCCACACTCAGACACAGCTGTACAATACCACCTGACATACATCTGCAATAACACCTTCAACACCACAGACTTACATACACACAGAAGCAGAGTAACCTGAGCTGTAAACACTGCTTAGCTATACTCAGTCCCCACAGTAACCCAGTTTCCATTATTACTGCAGTGACCTGCTCTGTGGCGCCCCCTACCTTCATGGGCATGAGTGCGAGGAAGTCCGTGATGAGGGAGTGGAGGCGGCGGGTGTAAAACTCCTCCTGGGTAAAGCCCTCGCAGCCCAGCACGCCCTCCGTCAGGAAGAGGAACACTCCATCCAGCAGGGCCTGGTCCGCCAGAGACTCGTCCCCCTCCGTAAACTCCACCAGAGCTGCAGGAAGAGGGCATTCACCTTACCTCACAGCACAGGGCAGCACAGAGCAACTCAGGGCAACTCAGGGCACCACAGCCACCAGAGGAACAAAACCGCTCTACGGGAGTTTCACTGCCCAGACCCCAGGGGGCATACTAAGCATGCGATTACAGGTTCCACTTCAGCTCTTAATTAGTTTTAGGTTTCATTTATCTGCTAATTGAACACTGCTCTGTAAGAGACACCACTTGTTAATCCTTTGTGGGCAAGTGTTTGTGAGAAAGATACATGCAAGGGGGAAATGTAACGGGGAAAACTACAGCAGAGGTATTTTATTGGTTCATTACAGAGAGAAAGGGAGATGTTCTGCAGTAACGCAGACGGCAGGTGGCAGAGTGTGGGGAGTGGAGGTGTATGGGCTGCAGTACCTGCTCCTTGCGGCAGCTGGGAGAGTGCGCGCAGAGACAGGGCCCAGGCCAGCCGCACCACCGCCTGCAGGCCCGGCAGCTTCCAGGGCTGGCCCTCCACCAGCCGGCTGTGAACCGCAGACACGTACTCCTTCTCTGTCAACAGCGGCAGTGCCTGAAGGAGGTCTGACACAAGCAGCAGGGTCAATACAAGTGACCTTACACGAGACACTACTACCACTGCGGCATCTGTTATCAGTTTATGCACAGAGAAATATCATCAATAGTCAGCAAAACATCAAACTGTTTTGCAACTGTAATAAACCACATGTACATACAATGTTGAAAACCTTTGCTCCAATTGTCATCACTCAAGCACTGGACAGATTTACTGAGATTCGTCCTCACTTCTTTAGAATACCAAACTTCAGAAAAAAAGCAAAAAGGTTATTATTCTTCCTACCTTCTCTGTCCTCTGTTCCCTGTTCCAGAAAGCTGACATCCAAGCAGTACAGCAGAGCCATGACCAGAGCCACATTCACGTTGTCCAATGAGCCGTCAGCCTCTGGTGTCACTGTCTCAAGGTGACCAATCAGGGCCAGGGTGTCATCCTTGCTCAGAGGTGTCTGGCAGGTCCAGGAAAACAGACACTCGGCGAGAGAGAGGCGGCACTCCTTGATGAGATCAGCCACCTGAGGGAAAATGAGGAGAGAATAAGGACAGGGGAGTCACAGGACAGGTCTCCTCCATGTGTCTGCTGTTAAATGAGGGCTCCTCTCACCTCCTTCCTGTGCTTCTCGTTTCCCAGGCCGCACTGCTTCTGCAGGCGCTCAAACTCCCGCGTCACGCCGATCTCGGACACCAGCGTGAGGATGCGCTGCGTCAGGCCCTGGCTCATCAGCTCGTCTGTGAAGCGCGTGGTGAGCGCCACCAGCTCAGGGCTGAAGGAGACAGCAGACAGCAGACAGCCATGAAGCTTAGAGAACAGGTGCAAACACACTTTGCACAAACACTACAGGGAGCCTATAACAATGAATGCTTGTTATTTAAGACACGAGAGACAGAGCCGGAGAAAAGTGGAACAGATTTTGGAGAGGGTTCACACACTCCTCTTGGCTTCCCAAGAGGGGTAACAAACCGCACTCAGTGCTGCTGTTGTCACCCCACCTTGTAACCATGCAGCATGTGTGACCTTGACTTCACATGAGGGGTAACAAACTGCACTAGGTGCACTCCACTTTGTAACTGTGTTTTGTGTGACTTTGACAGCATTAAGAACAGACAGGGGGGACTCGAACCTGTATTTAGGCACGGTGTGAGCAAGGCCAGGGAGTACGGAGCCGTATCTCACCTGAGGTCCAGGGTGAAGGTCTTGCCATGGCGGGATTGGATAAGCGCTCGTAGAGAATTAGCCAGACATCGTTTGCCGTCCCAGTACAGGAGCACAGCCACCAGCCCACGCGTCAGCCCGGGGAAGTATGGCTGCTGATGCTCTCCTGCACAAACAGGGAGAGTTATTCAAGCTTTAGTAACTCATTCAAGGAAACAGCCCCGGAGTGGCTTTCACAATGACACAACAAAAACTCGAGCGTGCTTTGTATCAACCAACAACACATCTGAGCTCCACTTCAAACTACACTGTACCAGTCAATGAATGTTATAAAAGAAATGTCTGTTACTCACAAAACTTGGGTATGTAGTGTGGGTGCAGTCTGTTAGCATGTTAGCAAGTAACCCATCTATGAAGGAGCGAATGTCTGGATGCATCTGTCCGGTGTGCGTTGGGCCTGACGTATCCCCTCCCAGGTGATGGAGTTACCTGCCAGAAGCAGCTCCAGGGCTGCCATCTCTCCCATATCAAAGAGATCACTCAGTATGAAGGCTTCTGTGAGCAGTGCCTCTGGAAGGAGTCGGGCCCCTTGCTGGCCCTGGATGGAAATGCCTTCCAAGCTCGCCTTCCGTACCTTCTCTCTCTGCTCTGCGCTCTTTGGCTGGGGGAAGACAGAGAATACAGAGAATACAGACAATACGAAGTCATGCAATCATCCTTTTAAACAAAATATACGGCTGACTTGCTGTGACTCATTTAAATTATAAGCTTTTCTTCACCACAAATGTAGGGCAGCGCTGCTGACACACTGCTCATCGCTTTTTAGGTCTCAGAAATTAATTTTATCACTAGCAAATTATTCTTAATGACAGGGGTTGCAGCCTTAAAATGAAACCTGCAGCACCGTAATGCATCATCTGCCTGTGCACATATGTTTACAGTCAAACCCAGATTCTCAGCCCTGGTCCTGGAGGCACACTTCATATGCTGGCTTTCACTCCCATTCAGCTGATTTTCTGAAAGTACTGGTCCTTTCGACAAAGCTGAGGTTGGTGTTTTAATTAATCTGAATTCACTGCTCTGCTGTCACTGAAAAATGACTATCAATCGATGAACTTGAAAAGCTGTCTGCATGAATTTGAGAAGATCACATCAATAGAACTCACAGAAACACCTTTACCTGTGACAGTCTTTTAGAACAATCAAACCCCCAAAAACCCAAATCTATAACAAAAACCCAACTATTGGCACTTGTTAAGAGAAAGCACATCAATCAAACCTTTGTGAGAGTTCAGCTGGAATGAAAACCAACATACAGACTGTGCCCTCAGGACCACAGTTGGGAGGCATTAGTCTAACCTATATAACTCAAGTGGGTGCTCTACTCAGGTACCCATTCACCATATAGGCCTTTGAGTTCCTTGAAAGGGATGAGAGACGCTGTATAAACGCAATTCGTTATCATGACCGGTCTACAGGCGCGGGCCACAGGCGCGGGCCACAGGCGGCGGCACTCACTGGGTTCTTGAAGAGTGACAGGAAGTGCGGCTTGTGTTTCTTCAGCTGCAGGCCCAGCAGGTGGACGCTCTCCGCCTGCCTCCGCCATACCGCCCCCTCCACAGTCTCCCACAGCTCCTTCAGCGGCCCCCACAGACTGGCTCCTGCGTAGGGGGACGACAGCCTGCTCAACACAAGGCCTACAGCACAATGTGTGGAGGGGGCTTCATAAACTCCATGAAGCATGGACCCATCATGTCATCTCAGTGACTTCAATCAATGTGTTTTTCGTACAAAGAGTAAAGTCCTCAGAGTGGTTGGGTTATACAGAGCAAAGCAGTGATTGACAGCACTCGATATGCCCACGTATTAGGAGGTTCATGAAGCCTCACTCTACCATCACTGTTTCATGCTCTTTCTGACAGGTGAAGTGCCCATTAACTACAGAGGTGTACAGCTTCAGTCTGTATAGAGGATACTTGGATCTCCTCTACACTAACACGTAGATACAGATACCAGTAAAACAGAGGTGATTACTTTTTTTTTTTTTAACTTGACCCCTTTTAGACGTTAACAAAGTGTAAATTTTAGCCACTTTCCTACTTTATCCTACTTTGCTCTTTAAACTTGCCTTATTCAGCTACTTGCAAACAAACCTTACTCAACTTTTCATTCTTAAGATGAATCTAGATTGATAAAGATGCTCTCATATTCCAAGTTCTGATTCATTTAAGGCCATCATAAGCACTGTAGGATAACAGATTTAAACTAAAACGTCACTCAGGACAAGGACCTATGCTGTGCATCAAACAATCAATGCAGGAATTTTGCCAGAGACAATAACCTGAGGTGAAATAAATACATTTTCAATAATCAATTTCTTAAACTGGAGAATGGCCTGCCAGGGCAGTTTAAAACTCTGTTAAATATGATATGAAAATCACAAATCTGACCCGATCAGGGACAAAATAAATGATCTTCTCGTAAACTCCAAGGTCTCGCAGCGTTCACCTTTTAGTGGTAGATGATTTCCCTGATGTAGTCAATGATTTCTCTGTTGTAGTCAGCAAGCTAGCTACACAGGTGTATTTCAAGACGAACTGTCCTAACAAACACCACATAACACCACAAAGCTGTAGCGGGAACAATCAGGAATTATAAATAATTACATCGTTTTAATTAGCCAACGTTAGCTACTTTACCGGTTTGTTTACCTAAAACACGACCACACCTCTACATGTCATTGCAAACCGAGCACGTAAGACCACACATGTATAAATGTACGTACAGGTAAGCGTTACCTGATTTATGTATTGTAATTGTGGAACAAAACGTAATTTCACTTTTCCAACGTTGCAGAAACAACTAGCTTACTATATTAACTAGCATGTGCTACATGAATAAATGTAAATGTAGCTACCTATACTGTTTATTTTAACTCGAACTTGCCAGCTGGTGAGCTAGAAAACTATCCTTGCATACTTAGCTAACTATTTATTGACACGTCAGTTATTAAAGCACATAAAGTGTATATACACATAGATCGTTAGCTATACCGTTAACCCAAGACAAACTGCGCACTGAGCGGCAGGTCGTAACGTTACTATCGCATTCGATTTGTAGTACGGCACGTGATCCAACCTGTTCAACAACAGCAGCGATAGCACATGTATACACTAGCATAAAACCTGTAGCGTACAGTGGCAAGGACACATTTGTTGTCTTAGTAAACTAGTCATTTACAAAGATAACCAACTAGCTAACCGGCGAAATATGTAGCAAGCACTGACGGCATGGTAGCCAGCTAGCTAACATTTGGGCTACAGCTGAACTTGGCTAACCCCAATAACTTAATTAGGTGGTACTAGCAACAAATTAATTATTAAAACTATACAGACAACTATGCAAAGGGGCTGTTATGGGGACTACAATGTACATTTTTGTTTGAAGGTCCGTTTGTAGTTTCAAATAGATTTTTGAAAAAGAACATACCTGAATTTACCGCCATCTGTGCCGCCATCTTGGAACCAGATCCAGTTCCCTGGTAGATGGTCAGGCCACAGATACTCTGTGCCAAACAGATATTTAGCGCTGAGAGTTCACTGTACTTCCGTGTCGAGGACGTTCTCATTGGTGATTGGACGTTCCGGTGCTATACACGTTGCTATGCCAGCTATGGATGTTTTATATCTAACAATATAGATTAATAATATGCATGACGAGAAAGAAAAGCATATCGTTTTGCTTTATACATGGCAGATATGGATATCCAACGTTTCATACTCGTAGTTGAAGATCTGTTCTCTAAATAGAGCATCTTTAATCGAAACCCAAGCGGCCTTAGACACATGGTTGTCTAACAATGTGCCAGGGTGAAAAGCCCATGCCGAATACTTATTTTAAGCACAATAACTGTTCGGTATTTACAATTACCAGGTCAGTGGGTTTACATGATATTTTAGTTTTACGATATATAAAACTGTATGCAGAATAATTTTCTGTTTTTATGTCGGAGTGATTTTATTATTTTTATCCCCTTTCAGGCAAGGGGTCTTGGGCACATTGGCAGAAATCCAGCTGGGTTTTGGGGGATGTAGTCACAAACTTTCTGTAAAGTAAATACAATGTCTATGACGTAGTCTTGCTCTGCAGTCTGATTTGTTTAGTATCATATCTGTCACCGGGTGAGTCGCTCACTACTGGGTTGGAGGTTGTCACGAGTTCATGCTACGATCAAATCAAGAACAAAACTGCCTTACGTTTAACAATATGTAGAATCCTAGAATGTAGGCCGTCGTATTCTGGCAGAGATTAAACTATTGCCACGGCAACTGAGATTCTTTTGTATTACAGATCACAGACAGCCGCTGCTCCATCGTTTTTAAGGCATGTTGCTCTCAAAGGACCACTGCTTGTTCACGCAAAGAAATCAAGAGCAGACGCTCCAATTACGAAATAAGAAGAAATATTGATATCTGAAAATCGCAAACGAGCGTCGCACTTGTGAACCTGATGCGTTACCAGAGGACTATTGCAAAATATGGGTAGTCAAGCCTGACACACCGCGCTAGGTTTGAAGTCAGGGAATCCCACTCTGCATCAGTACCTGAGGATGTCTCACCAGGTGCATTTCATTACTGCCCAGTACTCACTGGTGCAGCCCCTGCCTATGAGGTTGTAAAGAGCTCACCATGACCCCAAGGCACACAGTTACCAAATGTTTCTATCAGCCTAGGGGGTTAATCTAGTGGTGGCCAACCTCACCCGGAGCTAGAAAGTACCTGTATCACTGCTGAAGGTCATAACATTTTTCATGTTTTTAATACCTGATTCATTTCTTGTCCAGAGAGAAATCATTTTATTACCCTTTTATTTCTACGTTTATCTGTTGTGTTTTATACTTCACATGAGAGGGAGTTGGTGGAATGGCCTTTTTTTCAAATGTACATTGCAGTTCTGCTGGTTTTATTGGTTTAGGTGACAGGGAATACTAGACTGATTGTTTATACTACAATAGCACTGTATGTATTTCACAGGACCCAGCAATACCAGTTTAATCACATTAAATTACATTAATCACATGGAGTGACACATCCATATAATTTAAAGATTAGTGGATATCAACTGATGTCAGTGAACAAGCACTGATATACCACGGCAGTGTGCAAAATTAAAAGACACATGAAGGAACATGAGAAATACTGCTGGCAACAAGGAATTTATTTGT
This sequence comes from Megalops cyprinoides, assembly GCF_013368585.1. Taxonomy (NCBI): domain Eukaryota; kingdom Metazoa; phylum Chordata; class Actinopteri; order Elopiformes; family Megalopidae; genus Megalops; species Megalops cyprinoides. Next base: position 16,709,688 of record NC_050605.1, read on the forward strand.
TTGTTCTGAAATAATTCTATATTGTAAAAGTAACAATTCTATACATTTTGAGGTACAGCATAAAGGACAAAGAAGAATCTTGTTCCATCCCAGGTTTATTCTATAGCCGTGGCACTCTAAAAAATACTGTTCAAATTCCAGCACTGTTCTCCTTCACATTGTGATACAGTGTTTGCAACATGGTAAAACGGCAGCCATATTTTCCTTTAGATTATTTTTTTGTTTCCCCATTATCAAATTATGATACATTTCTGCAGTGTTCTGTCTCATTGCAATACATGTTGGTGAAAAATGGTGATATTAGATGGGCACTTAAATTTGACACTAAAAACACTTCAGATATTTAAATTAGTTAATAAATCAATTTTTATGTCAAATGACACTACATTCTTTGTCTTTGAATATCCACATATGAACTCTATTCATTGCCACTGGCACTGGATATGTGATGTCACAGCAGAAAATTCAGAAAATGGATTTTTTCTTTAAAAAAAAAAAAAAGAACAGTAAATGCATGATAACTGCTGTGTACACATTAATGCAGTCCCTTTTATTATAAGGTTAATTACTGTTATGGCTGGCTAGAAAAGAGGTGTGGTTGAGTGCAGCTATAAGCATGAGTAGGGTAAAATCTAAGAATGGTTGTTGTTAGCTGAGAAGCGACATGCAAGACTCAACATGTTAAATTTGCTGTTTTTCCATGTATTGCTGAGGATTCATTACAGACAATACAGGGTCTGTGATGTCACGTGAGAGGGGCCAATCCCCTCGTGCAGAAGCGTGACTGTAACACACTTGTGCATTCCATAGCACAAGATTGTGAGCATGTGTTCTCTTCCCTCCCCACTGTCACAATGAAGGCATTTTACACAGTCCTGTTAGTGGCACTGACATTCCCCTTCTCCATGTGGCATTATGGAAATAACCTCAAGCCTGAGGATATCTGCCCACGTGCTGAAGTTTTTTAAAACACTTTGTAACGGCAGAGGACCTAGGCCCACTCAATACACACCAGCAACAGAGAAATAGTTGTTTCACACATATTTTTTTCTTTATTAGTTGACAGTGCTGGCTTGGCTTCCTCTGTCCACCATGGGCGCTTTTCCAGGGGTCTCGGCCCCACTTGAACACTTACACCCCCCCTTTCAAACCCAAATCCTAGGCCTACATCCCTATATATGCTGTTACACAGTGCAGGACTCCTCAGAGTGAGAGACCATCAGCGCCAACAGATGGGGTCTGTCTGCACTGGAGGGGGTTAATCTGCCCTCCAGTCCTGGGGACTGACATCACCGCAACCGGCTCTTACTCCACAAAGAACCCTTTGTCCCAACATCGAGCAGAAGGAACAGCATTTTTTGTGAGATGAAGACAGACTACATTTCTATTTGCTGTCAATCTGCATAATTAATTTTCGATTTTCATCACATTTGATCTACAAGCTGGTGCGGCTCATTTAAATGAAATAAAATTTGCTCTTACAGACAGAAAATCCAGCACAAACAGACCACACTCTGAAAGTCTATCTTTCCCCTTCCGCAACACACCAGCTCAGCATATATGCCTGCATAGACACATACGTTTGCGAGAGATTTAAGTCATATGCAACTGAAGTAAAACGCAGCCAAAGAACAGAAGTCCAGTAAAATCAATGGAGGTGCATTCATTGATTAGTTGGTGCCAGAATCACATTCATAGATATCCCAGATTGTTTCCTATTTAAACAGAATAAAGAAATTCTACAAAATTAAACACAAATTTCCACATTGCAATGTCCTGTGCCGACAAAACACACTCAATATCCAGCAAAAACTTAATTACACCAGCTGTGCAGCTGCTCAGTGTGCGATAGGGGGTTGGCAGAATAGATGGACCAATAGGTGTATCCTCAAGTAAAAAAAAAAAAAAAAACACACAAAAGAAAACAAAAAACTATTTAACAACCATTCCCAGTTTAACCTCTCCCAATATTTCCCTCTTTAGTGGAGAGCATTTAATAAATACATATATTTACATGTCTTTCCCATCTAAATGTTAAATAAAGGTCCAATAATCAAAAAGAGGAAACTTACTACAAGCAGAGACTTTACGGGGGTGCACACTTTCATTGTTTCCAATTCAAAGCGCACACGCGCACACACACACACACACACACACACACTTGGAATGCTGTCAAAAGGTTGGAATTTCATGTATGCAGGCAGGTTCATTCAGGCACAAACACACACACACACGCATACGGAATACCTTTAAGAGATTCTCAGACATAAACCGTATTCCGAGAGGAGGGGCATCATTCCCTCCACACGGTCCTCTTCCATCTCTGCCTAAACGCGTCCGTTTCCCAAGTGCATCGGCGGTCTGGCCGCCTTCCCTGCACAGAGCTGGACAGTACAGCATCTGTTTGTTCAAGTCTTTTCACAGATTGCAAAGAGACTGCATGCCACACGCTGAAAACCCGAAGGTGTCTCCGCAATCCACTCTTTGTTTGCCAACATCCTGGTTTGTGACATGCTGTGACCGTCCACTCAGGGGTAGTTAAATGTTATTCTACTGTCCCGCACTCAGTGAGCTCCTGAAAGAGCGAGATGGAGGACACTTTCCTAAGAACGAGTGAATAAAACAAGGAAAAATAATGGTCACATTGATGAAAGGCCTGTTGTTGCTGGTAGCACACACATTTTGGACAAATCACCAACAAAGGCTCAAAATACAGCAGCTATACTGTGCAGTGCCCTGGCAAAATACTGTGGGGGGAAAAAACATACAACAATGATTAATGCTGTCATTCCATTTTTTTCCACCAGAAGAACGTAGACCAAAGAAGATGATGCATAACCACAAACTATGAAAACTTGAATTAAGTCCTATCTGAAGGTGAGTGAGGCTACTGACTGCAATGCTCTTCCTACAAGTCGGCAGTGAGCGTCCTGTCATTAGTCTTTTACACAATCAGTTCCCAAGGGAAAGCGTCCAAACCGTACTCTGTCCAGGTGAAAGAGGCACATTAAACATATATAAAACACTAATACGCTTTTTTCCAGTTTGCTGCCTTTCCCTACAGCAGCATTTGAGTTCAGGTGTTGTGGAGCTGAAGAGAACACCTCCTATCTTTCTGTGACGCCCCGGGTTTTTCCACTGAGCGAGACACGGCGAATACACAGGCAGGTGGGCCGGACAGACAGACAGACAGAGAGAAATCTAGCAGAGACATCAAGAAACAATGCAGGTTGGAAGAGGGGCAGATTCTGAAATCCACACAGCACAAACGAGTCGTAGCACTCTCTAAGAGAGGTCAAAGGGCAGTTTCGGAGCTCTTCAACGTGGCAGATGTCACAAAGGTGCAGGGGTATCCGCCAAGTCCCAGGACAACGGCAGGGGCAGCGCCTTCAAACCTCAGGGGCAGAAAGCCAGCGGAGGAGGGTGTGTTTATGGGCAGCAGGGGTTGTCGATAACTAGCATGGCATCGATGCCATAGAGCTCCAGCAGGTCCACCAGGAAGCCACGGTCTCCCTGCGGGTCCAGCCCCATGGCCCGCACGTGGTCCGCCGTCAGGGTAGGGTCCGCACTTCCCGCCACCTCCGACAGCGTCTGAAAGATCCGGTTGTTCTGCTCCATGAAGAACCTGCCAAGGAGGGAGGGAGAGGAGGGGTATGACCAGACTGGCACAGGACCAGGGAACGAGAGTGAGAAAGCAAGGCGGGAGAAACGCAGCGTGTTCATTCTGCTCCCACACTCACGGAATACTCACAAGATAAACAGGTCCTCCTCGCTGGAGTTACAGTCTCCATCCACCTCCTGAGAGTACAGCAGCATCTGCCTGAAGAGACCACATCGTCGTCATCATCTGCATCATCATTATCATCATCATCACTACAAACGTCATCATCAAGCCCACAGTCACTCCTGCTGTACCCTTTTCATGCCAAATATCTGAATTTCAGAGTGGCTTGGCTTCATTAGTGCTTGAATGGAAGACCCCTAGGAAAATCAGGTGGAGGTTTTGTAGGTGCAACAGTAGGGGGAGCTCTCCCCACTGGACCAAGTGATTCCAATCACCCAGTGGAATGATAACACTGTGTTGAAGATTATGACTCATTCTAGCCATGAAAGATCCCTGGGTAATAATTGAAAGAGTAGGAATGATAACTCTGGTGTCTTGGCACTCTATACCTAGCCATTTAATCATCTGTCCTCACTGGTTACACAATAACTTGACTTCCACAGTAAAAGAGAGCCGAGTTCTCAGTTGGCCTTCCCAGGTAAATAATAAAAATAAAACAAATATAAAAGCGTCAGCAGCAATGGCGTAGTCATCATCGCCGTTAGGAGCAGCCCAATACCTCTGCTCGCTCAGCTTCCTGTACTTCTCTCGGTCGGCGCTGTTGAGGCGAAGCAGCGGCTGCAGGCTCTCTCGGTGCGTCTTCACGTTCTGGTTGTCCACATAGACGTCGTACAGCTCTTTCTTCTCCTCAAAGATCTTCTCGGTGGTGCCTTCACACACACGGGGACACCGCACAGACAAAAACCATTCACTCCTCCACTCCCCGAACCAACAAATGTGCTAAAATCTAAGGTGAAGAGGCCTTGCATGAGAACCAGGCTCCAGGTATTGACTCACAGGCTACGTAGGACAACTCCGTCTCCAAGGCGGTGATGTCAGCCACGTTGATGTAGAAAAAAGGGCGGAACTCAGGCACTGACGCGCCCACTCCGGGGAGAGACACATTGGCCAGGCAACAGCAGCAGTACACTAAAGGGGATAGGAAGTAAATTCAGGAATAAGCCTCCTCATGTTTCAGAACAAGGAGGGTGAACACAGCAGAATCACCCAGCTCCACACAGAGCTACAGTGCATGCAGCTAACACTCATAGTTCAGTACACAGCTCTGTATAATGTGTGTTTCACTCCGAGACTGTTCCCCCTCTGCTCCCACTCACCCCTGTAGCAGACCACTCCAATGGGGGGCGGGGAGAAGATGAGGATGCGTCTCCTGAGCAGAGCAAACTTCCACAGCACCATGATCTGCTCCCCGAAGAAGCGGATGAACTGGGACATGCAGCCAGCTGGGTGGGTTATCTGCACAAGGCAGAGCATACAGAGACGGTCACCGCCATCATCATCATCATCATTTTCTTCTTCTTCATCATCATCCTCAGCTGAAGCAGCACCTTCACTCATGAACATGCAGCAATGAAGTCTCTTAAAATTATTTGTATCTACTTGCACACCAACTAAATTAGTAGACCTGGGGTAATCGCAATTTCCAATAACTACCAATGGCAATATTTTAATTTTTTCTAAAAGTAAGGGGCAGCACTGTAGCACAGTGGTAAGGAGCAGGACTGAAAGGTTGCTGGTTCGTTCCCCCACCGGGGCACTGCTACTATAACCTCAGGCAAGGTACTTAACCTAGAATTGCCTCAGTAAACATCCAACTGTATAAATGGATAACATGTAAAGATTGTAACCTATGTAAAGTGCCCTGGATAAAAGTGTCTGCTAAATGGCAATAATGTGATGGAATAAAGGACCGCGGCAGTAATGATGTCTGAAGAGCTTGCGCGGAGATGGTGCACCTTCATCTCAGGGTGCATGCAGCGGTTGAGCGCAGTCCCCCAGGCACTTGTTGGGCAGGCGGTGATCAGGCCGTTCCCCGCGGGGGGCAGCAGGGCTTTCTTGTCCTCGTAGAAAGCCTCGAGTGGAGAGTACTGGCCCGGACACTGCAGCTGGTGCCTGCGTTGAAGCGCACTCAGTAGGGTCACAGTGCAGGATGCAATCACAGCAGACACTGACTTTTGTATTGTGAGTGAGGCAAGCTGGCAGAGCCTCTGAAAGCACGCCCTGAGATGAGCCAAACCACAGAGAAACGGCGCGACAGTAACACAGCCCGAGATTAATCCGCAACCTGGAGGAGTTTGCCGTGATTAACATTAGATAATCCAAGCTTTGTGCTAATCAGGATATATAAAAGCCATTGTAAATAAGCAAGAGGTCTGTCTGGGTGTCTAGGGTTGATGTCGGGAGGGGAGGCTGGGTCAGTCACATGGTGCTAGGGGTAAGAGACTTTGGGAGCTGCCAGATGCAGTGAAATACTGCCTCTGTCTGGAACGCTCTTGGATTTTTGCAACAGAAATCTCCTTGTTGTAACTTGAGAAAACCACTCTCCTCAGCACATATCTCTCCTTAGAATAACAAGCCAGTTGACTCAGGGTTCTAGGAACTGCCAATGGGGAGATAAGCTCCTATTTGAACATTCAAACACGAAGGGAGTGTCATAGCTCAGTGACAACTGACGTATGAGGGAAGGTTTTTTTTTCACCCGGTTCAAAGATCATATGCAAAAACTGACTGTGAATGGATGGTATTCAGCAAGGACTCAAGTGACTACAAAAAGCCATGTATTATAGATGAGAAAATTATATAAAAAGAGAAAATGAAGAAACAGAGAGAGGGCGAGTGTGAGAGAAAGAGGCAAGAAACAGACAAAGCGGGTGGGGAGTAACACTCACCTGACCTGGTTCTCCAGGAAGTGCATGTACCGATACAGCAGGGTGTAGGAAGGGGACAGGATTCCCACCGACTTCATACGCGCCCCCCTCTCCAGCTCGCTCTCCACTGGCATGTTGGCGAAGCACGCCAGGCCAAAGTAGCAGCCTTTCCGGAAATATCTGAACCGAGAGAGCAAGAACATGATAAGAACAGGTACACAAATCAGGAGGTTGGAAACAGTTGCATGCTGGGAGCCTGCGTTCAATGGCTGAAGAACGGGGCAGGTGGGGTCCTCACATGAAGTCACTTGTGATTCTGTGGGAGCCGCTGGCCATGGATTTGAACTCCACACCGTCCAAGTTCACGTCCTGAGGCAGACACCATTCCACCATGTTACCTGTGCACACCAAAGGTACACATTATTTCTAAATCATGACTACTGCTAATGTTAACACTGCCAACACTTCACTGTTTTGTTATCGCCGTAAAACACCAGGACAGAAGCAATATCCTACATTATATCCAATGTGTGATGAAACTGTACAAATAAAGCCTAGACCAGTGTGTTTCTAATCCATTGTCCCTCCCTCACAGACCATTCCACTCTGATACTTCTGTCAGAGTTCCTCTGTGATACCATCCCTCTCTCCCACACACTCTCACACAGGACTAAGAAAGGGAACTTGTGGTTAAGAGAGAGTGTGAATCACCCAATAAAGAGACCGCTAGCGTCCTTCAGTGCTACACCTGAGAAACCCTCGACGTTCCTCAATGTGCTAAAACTATGAGTAACAAAGAAGTGAAGGCTGTGCACCCAGGTTATCCATTTGACATGTGATGACAGGGAAACCTCCTCATTGTTGTTGTGTAAAAGGGAACACAGACTGTTGTGCATGTCACGGGATCGGTGACTTGTCCTTTCCTTATTCTCTTTTAAGAGACGATGTGTGAGGTTTGAGCCCAGAGCATGTCCATCCCAAAGTTGCATTTGCTTGGGGTAGGACAAACAATTTTCTCCTCAGTATTGTTATTATTATCACATCCAAGTATATGATATATAGAATTACCTCAATACTGTACTGACTGTAAAAGGAACTTTTATTTCAGCTGACAAGCTAGATTTTCAGAGATAATAAAAAGAAGAAGCTGTATAAAACCAGTGACACAACTACAGACTGCTGTAAACACACAGGAGAAGGTGGCCATGCTGAACCAGCAAACAGCTCTGAGGCTGAACCTCACACATCGGCCCTCGTAAGAAATGGAGGGAAGGAAACTTCACTGATCTAATCACTTTCAAAAACAGTGCACGTTCCTCTTTCACAGTCTTACAAGAAAGAGTGGACCTTCCCATCATTATCTCTCCATTAACCAAGCAGCAGAGGTCAAATACATAATGTTATAAATAAGGGCTCTGTGACATTCTTGATATGGTTGGCTGAAAGATTAAGCCTGAAAACATTTTATCATTTCTGCATATAATGGGAATGTAGACTTTTTCATTACAGTATGTGTCAAAATTTGGAAAAAATAGAAAATAAGGACCACAATTATAACTCTGAAAAACAAGTGGTTGAGGGATTAAATAACCTAGAATTAAAACTACCTTGACTTTGCCTTGCTGATTAAATCAAGACACGAATCGCCCTGGCTGTGCACAAATAAATATTTAAAAGCTGAAGCCCTCCTAAACAGACTGCTCTTTCTCTTGTTAAATATTTATGATTTAAGCCTTGCCTCTCTGGGACTCCAGAGATCTGATATCAGTCTTGTGATATCTGTGACTCAGTCAACACTCTTGGGGAAACACACACACAGACACACAGACACGCACACACCTATTCACGTGTGCGATTTCAAACCCTATGAGCACACATGAACAATGACAGATTCTCCTCTTTGGGCCTGGTGTTACTAGCTCTCCATCATCACCGCCATCGCACTCTGTCTCCATTTTGCCCACTCCCAAGCCGCCATTCAAATGGAAATACTCCCAACTGAAACGAGCGAGCGCCAGAAACACCCTAGAGAGTCACGCTACGCGCCAGCCCGTCACATCTCAAAGAGCGTGGCCTTCCAAGCTGGCAGCATCTGGGCTGCTGTCTGACTGCCGTTTTGGGAAAGGGGGCAGAGGACGCGATTTATAATTCAAAGAAACAAACTGGCAAGGCCATCGGTAGGACAGGTAATGGGGTGTTAAGTGTCCTACGTTGGCAGTGATCCATCCTCTCTTCCTGTGATCATTTAACATGTCCCTTCAACTATGTAGAGGTATTCCGAGTGGCACATTGGCCGCGTGCTGGCTGCCAAATTAGCACACGCTTCCGATCTGCTGGGCGCAAGGTTCACTGGTCTATGCACATTTACCGCTGTACGCTTGGTATTCACCCATGGAGTATGTGTTTCCAAAAAGAGAGTGTCGAGGGTTAATATATTCCATAAATAGGAACCAACATTACTCAATCGATTTCCATCTTCAAAAACCTGTAACGCAAGTACAATCAGTCGGAAATGAACTGTGCGTGAATATGAAATATGGATTATGTTTCTCGCTTTTAGCAACAGTGTTTGGTTTATGCTGTCGCAATAAAAAATCAGTCCTTAGACTAAACACAGGTACCCCTAATTTTTAGCATAATACTAACATGTTACTACTTTTCTGTCATTTCTTATAGCATCTTTCGGGAGTGGGACTTGCAAGCGACCAACTATACAATGAAATATGAGCCGCGTTGACTATTACTTATCAACAGAAAGATCAAAGCAATCTCCATGGTATTGCCGTTTCAGTCCTTCATTCTAGAATGACTACTCACCTGATCTTGTATCAAATGTCACCACGAAAACGGCGACGATTTGGTCCTTTTCCTCCCATTCTTCCGCCCTTCGGTCTTTTGTTGACACTCCATCCCATCCGGGAAAAGTGTGGTCCCCCTTCGCGGGATTTTGGGCATCCCATCCCGGCCCAGCGTGGACCGCACCAGCTTCCCCGCTAACAGCAGCTGCTACCGCCACAGCACTTGGGCTGGTGCTCCACCCTGTGCCGGGCGCGGTGCTGCCCAAAGCACGGCGATTTTCGGGGCTCTGTTCCGGGGCATTCTCGGTGTCCAGCGACGGTACGACAGCAGTCGTGTCTGCCGGAGGAACCTCTTCCCAATCGAGCAGCGGAGCACGGTCCGACTGCTCTACCATTGTGACAAGGATCTCTTCACTGTACTCACAGTGGCAAAACAAGGCGGAGAAACCCTCAATGAAACAACATTATCCGTTTGTAACCCGTTACTAGCCCACAATATTAATCAAACCACTGCCTGCCCAAATGCAAACAAACAACTATTGCTGTTATTTATTCATACACGTACAGCCAGTCGAATGGCTCTTCAGACACTCGGCACCAATCTGTTATGTGTTGGTGGGCAGTGTTTTGCTGATGTCAGATGTGCACAACTTCCGCTTATGTGCACTCATTAACATTCTACGTTAGTACACTTGAATGGTCGCTGTTTTCCCCTTAGACTCTAGTTTGCATGAATTTGAGAACTGAGGCGAACAACCTTAGTCTAACATCTAACCTCAAAACATTAAAAACACATTTTTGTTAGCTCGCTACACACCACAGCATTATTTTGTACAGCATCCCTAATATATCTTGAAAGTTAGCATTTCTGTTAACCTAGCTGCGAAATTAAATTAACTTATTGCGTTTCAAATCTTAATTTTCTTGATTTTACTGAAAATAAGCACTTAGCTAACGTTAGCTGGCTAGCTTCGCACATGATTCGAATTTTCTCTGCGTTGGGCGTATCCGGGTGTGATAGATATTTAATGCGACCAATGAAACATGGCAAATGTAGGAAATGGGCGGGTTGAAAAGGCGCCTGTGTTTCAATGGGAACTGGATCCACTCTTATTAACATACTTCGCGCGAAACTCAAACGTGGTGGTTTGGAAAACCGTACCAAAGTAAGTTGCCAGCTCCGTATGTCGAAGCACCCGTGAAAGGTTTTCCAACCCAGTAAAGTTACGCATACTGCTTGTCTGCCCACTAAGCATTTGAACAAGCAAGACTGCTAACCAAGTCGTCGGTGTCTTTGTCAGCTCCAGTCGCGTAGAAGCCACACGGCTGCTTGTAAAAACAAACATAAAATTGAATATAATTATTTCAGCTATGTAACCAATACTGCGACAAATAACGATAAATGCAGTCTGCTAGTCTCTTTATCTTAATGAGAATTTCAATCCATTTGCCTTTTGTGCAAGCTAGTACAACATAGCAACAAACGACTTGAAACTTTTCTGATGCACGCTAGTTGTCTGTGTAAGATTCAAAGCTGGTGTTAATTAAATTCAATATCCTGTATTTAAATGTGCACTTCCGCTGACGCTGATGGCAGTGATGGCGACGATGCGCTCGAGCGACAGCGCGGTGCAGCATCTGGACTTCTCCAGCAGCGGGGAGGACAGCAGCGACAGCAGCCTGGACGACTGGCGCGGAAGGAGCATTAGGAGTCCCGATTCCGTCTGCCGGACCCCCACAATACAGCGTCATCGTGCCCGGAGCGCAGTCGCTCCCCCCTCCTTCCCGTCCACACCTTTACCTTACGCAGCGTGGAAGAAGCTCAGACTCTGCGATTCTCCCAACACGCCCAAGGTCAGAGACAAACTTGGTCTCGCCCGTTTTAGTGGAAGGGGCTGGTTAGTCTCAGTCTTTGCGCCACCATTGTGTTGAGTCAGCGTTACTGTTACACATATCTGAGTGGGTGTAGCTGTGCTGTATGTGCCATTGCTTTCTGCTCCCCAGAGCCTGCTGTCCAAGTCAGCCTTGCCTGGCTCTGTCAGCAGGCCTTGCCATAGTCAGAGGGCTCTGCGCTTCACCAGGGAGAGTGAGTCCTTGCATCACAGCCCTGTGCCCTCGGTCAACGTGAACCCCTTCACCCCCAACACGTTCCGCAGGGCCAGCGAGAACCTGAAGAGGAAGGGCCGGAGGAGTGACGATGAGGACGATGAAGACCATCTCCGGTAAACATCCTTCACAGCTGAAAATGAGACAGTGCTGAATGCATTTAATCTTAAGAGAGGAACTTTAAATACTTTAAATAGCTTTAAATACGATTTTACGGAGGTTACACAGGGTAAGTCCAAACTTTTTTCCCTCAGAGATAAAGAGGACCTGGCTGTGACTGATGAGGACGATGAAGCTTTTCTTCCATCTAAGGTAAGTTCTGCTTGTGGAAGGAGCAGAGGTCAGGAGTTGGAAGTGTGCTGAGCTTCCCATTTCTAATCTCCTTTTTCTCTCTCATGTCTTCATCCTGTCTCCACTGACACACTCCCCACTGTCTTGTCCTCTCCTCCGCCCGTCTCGCCCTCTGACACGCCCACTCCGCTCCCTCCTCAGAGGCTGGCAGTGCAGAACTCCATGATCTCGCGGTACGAGAGCGAGTTTCTGGAGCTGGCCCGCATCGGGGCCGGGGAGTTCGGCGCCGTCTACAAGTGTGTGAAGAGGCTGGACGGCTGTCTGTACGCCATAAAGCGCTCCCGCCGCCCACTGGCTGGCTCCGCCAACGAGTGAGTCCCTCGCTGAAGTCCCAGAGGCCCTCAGAAAGGCCAGGGCCTGCTGCCTGGCACAGTGTTAGGAGGGGCTCGATTAGCGGTGACATTGTGCTGTGGCCTGTTTTAAAATGAGTATTTCAGAACATGTTCTGATGAAGGCCTGTGACAGAAACATCCGCATGTTGAGCGATTTTGTACAAAGTGATAAAAAGGATGATAAAAAAGTGTCAGTGTGTGGGAGGCCAGGATGCATTTATGTGTTACTTCTGACTGTTAACGCCCAGGATGCCTGATCGTGTGAAATAAGTGGGTCCTCCATCTATTTTGAATGATTTCAGTTTTTTACGTTTCGAGCATCCACATGTTCTTGCTATGTATTTAATATAGATTGATAGACCAACCCCACCTGATCCTCGGACATCCCCATAAAAAGGGCCTTGAGTGTCTGTTGTTGCTGTCCCTTGGTCTGCAGGCAGCTGGCACTGAGGGAGGTGTACGCTCACGCTGTGCTGGGGCACCACCCCCACGTGGTGCGTTACTACTCTGCATGGGCCGAGGATGATCACATGATCATCCAGAATGAGTACTGTGATGGTGAGTCAAGGCAACACAAGGGTGATCTGACAGGCAAAATATTGGATGGGAGATGGTGTCAGTGGTTGGCTGGGCAACGAGGTGTGGGTTACATGAATGGTGGTGTATTGACATGTGTCTGAATTAAGAGATTGTTGGAACTACCTGTGCTGACAACTAGAATGGGGTGGTGATTTCATGTTTCTCATGGGTGCTGTGTTCTGTGCAGGTGGGAGTCTTCATGATGCGATAGTGGAGAAGGAGGTACAGGGGGCGCTATTCCGGGAGCCAGAGCTGAAGGACCTGCTGCTGCAGGTCTCCATGGGTCTCAAGTACATCCACAGCTCTGGGCTTGTTCACCTGGACATCAAACCCAGTGAGACCATCTCTTCAGCCAAATTTTGTGTCATCTGAGTTGTCTGGATGTCTGGGTCTGCTGGTTTTTACCCCTGTTGTGTATTTTACACTGCCTCTTTGGGAGTACATGCTTAATGATGCATCTGCAGGTAACATCTTCATCTGTCGACAACCTGCTCTGAATGCTGGGGGTGAGGGGGAGAGTGAGGAAGAAGAGGAAGGAAACCCCTCCACAGGAGTGGTTTATAAAATTGGTACCGTATGCAGTTTCAACATTTAAATTTAATATCTGTAAATTGCTACTCTAATTGTTTAAATATTAAATAACAAAGAAGTCTAAAACTACAAGACACAAAGGAAATTTGCATTCAAAGTACATTGTGAATGCCTGCAGTGATTTTCAGATCCGTTTAAATAAAGGACTAGGAGTATTCACGTGCGTGATGAAATCAGTGGTACAAGAACGTACCACATAAAGCATCACTTCTGTTCCACAGGTGACCTTGGTCATGTGACATCAACCAGCAGCCCACAGGTGGAGGAAGGGGACAGTCGCTTCCTGGCCAACGAGGTTCTGCATGAGGTGACACACTATACTGGCATTGTCTATATGTGTTATGCTTAGGTTAGGGGAGTTATTACTCTGTATGGAAAGAAAGCTACAGACCTGCGCTGAGGTCCCTTCTTTCTCCTGTAGGACTACACTCATTTGCCTAAGGCAGATATCTTTGCTCTGGGCCTTACGGTGCTGCTAGCTGCGGGCGCGCCCCCACTCCCACAGAATGGGGACGAGTGGCACAGACTTCGACAGGGCCAGCTACCGATCCTACCTCAGGAGCTCTCCCCTGCCTTCCACAACCTCATCCAGGTACTGCAGAGCTTTCCCTCCCACCTGTCTCCTTTACCTGGGGCTACAGGGCTCTAGGTGTCCAGGACCAATGTGAAGAAGTAGTATAAATTTAAAAAGTATAACAGGTTTAAACTTTCATGTGTAAAGAACACAGTGGTGCTGGTGAGTTGTGGGACTTCAGAAGGTCTGTATTCGCCTCCAGGTCAGAAAAAGGTTAGCAAGGAAGAAATACTAGTTAGTTGCTGTCACTTGATCTCAGTTGCAGTGGAGACTGAATGTGTAAGGTTCAATAGGGAGGCTGTATCAGTAGGCTGTGAGGGTGCTGGCACACCCAGGAATGCTGGGATGCTGGAGGTCCCACTCTTTTTCTTTTCAGCTGCTGCTGGACCCACAGCCTTCCGTGCGGCCTTCCGCATCTGCGCTCTGCAGACATCCCATCCTGCGCAGGGAAGGGGCCCAAAAAATGGCTGCACAGCTACGCAAGGAGCTGAATGTGGAGAAGTTCAGAACTGCCATGCTGGAGAGGTGAGGGAGGGAGAGAGAGAAAGAGAGAGAGAGAGAGGTGGAGGGGATGTAAGGTGGTGGACAAGCAGTCAAATGTGCCCTGAGATGAAAAGATTGATTTGTCCACCAGGGGGTGCCATTTTCAATGTAATTACCACAAAAGGAAAGTTAAAAAGGGACCATCATAAAAGATGACTCATTCTCAGTGATGCACCTTGAACTATAAATGCAAGATATGAAAGGGAAGACTATTTTCATCATTGCAAATATATTGTAAACAAGTCCATGGATGGAAGCAGTACAATGCCTAGAGCTCCACGCAGACTTGGGTCAAACTGAAATTAAGACTCTTTAAAGGTTGTGACAGCTTGTCTCTTACTCTTGAGCGAAGTGAGCGGAGTTCAATTACGGTGCACTGTGGATGCAGGCAAGGGTCAAAAAGGGTGATTGATATATTTATCCTTGCAAGTTCTTGGTGTGTGACACTCCTTATTATGAGTTGAGTGACAGCATGTGCATACTGTCACCGTTTCACATCTTCACTGCATTGGGGTGCCTTGATGTGGATGCCTGATTTTAACACATGAACATTGTGAATCTCTGTATGGATGAATGCAGCAGAATGACACCCCCTGCCCTCCTCACAGGGAGCTCCGGGAGGCCCGTCTGGCAGCCCTGTCTCCGCAGCCCATCCCCGGGCTGGTGCAGCAGTTTACAGCAGGTGGTTCGCTTCCCAGAAGCAGCCGCAGACTGGTCGGGCGAAAGGCTGCCAGGTCCATGAGTTTCGGCTGCCCCGGGCACTGACCCCCCCCTCACAGGCTCACTTACCCCTCCTTCACTGGACCCAGTCCCCCTTTCTGTCAAAGCTGAATCAGGACATGGTCTGTTGATGCCCGTCTGTGGGAGAGAGGAAAAAACACCAGTCATGGAAACCAAAAATGAAACCCCTCCCATCTTCGTAGCAGGTGCTGCAGTGACTCGGGGTCTTGGTATTGCTGCTGTCTGCTTGTAAGTCAGTGCCTTCTACTTCACCTCTTATGCAGATGAGCGCATTTTCTGGAATATGCAACTATGTGACAGCGTTCCCGCACTGCCATCCCTCAGCCGTCTTCCTCAGCCGTCTCCCTGCTTCACGACTCCTGTTTTACAAGCAGAGTTAGGTTTCTGCTGTATCGCAGAGGAAAGTGCAGACTGCCGTCTGATGACTGCTTATTTGGACTGCTGAAGACTTCGAGTGCATCTGTAAAAAGTACTCTGATGTTTTTAAGGTTTTTTTTTTTTTTTTTAAACGGGCTTTTTAATTTTCTTAAGTGTAAATAAAAGTTTTAAATGTTTTTTTATGGAATGCAGCCCTCTTTTTACCTGACTTTCAGAAAGCCTTACCTTGATTTCAGGTTGAAGATGGTAATCACCAGTGTTACCAGGAATGGGTCAAACATTTCAGTTAGTGTTGTGTGATATGCATCAAGTACATATTTGCATGTCCTGTAAGGCTAGATGCCACCCGTCATCCGCTTCTTGTAAACAGGCCTTACTACTACCCAGAACCTTTTATTTATGAGCTGAACAGAAAAACGGGGGTAAAAATGCTTTTTTTTCCCCACACATGGTCCTCAAATCACTTAAAGTATTAAGTATCATGTGCAAAAACAATGTATTGGTGTATCAATTAGTAGTTTGTGTTGATTTTGTATTGAAACCGGGTGAAAGCTCGGCAGCTAAACCAAAACAGAAAGTGGAGATTAACACTCACCGTGTCAATGGAGATGCACCTGCTGAAAGAGTAAGTTCTGTTTTTCAGTATCAGTATAAGTAATGTTTAGATTTATTGAAATACCTACTCTTGGACAATGTAGGCCCCTTTCACTTTTTAGCTTCACTTTCACAAACAAACACCTCATATTTCTTCAGGGAATGTGAAATCTGTACTTGGTTTAAGGCTGTCTACTGTGTATTCTCTTGGGTTGTTACATCAATCATGGACTGATACTTTTTTCAAAAAAAAAACTCTTTGCACATAACTCAAGATTTTAGTCACCACGCTCCCACAGCTGTACATGCAGGAAGCAGAGGTGTTTGTGTCAGTATGAGCAAACAAACATGAGGGGACTTGTGCTTATCTGTCTGCAGCAGGCTCTGTGCTGGAGAGATGAACCCCAGCTATAGGGGCACCTCTGCAGCCAGAGGAGCATTATCTCTGGACACACGTGACCTTATAGAAGACCCTCAATGCCACACAGTGTCCTGGTCCCTGCTGCCTACCCTCATGGGTCACAAGTACAGTTCATCTGAGATCGGAAACTCGCGGCTACGAATTCAGTTTTTATTCCTGGATTAGTGCTGATCCTTGGGGATTTAAAATGTAGGATCATTTGTTTTCAGTTTGTCGTTTTAACACAAACACTGGTTACACTTGGAAAGATACAATGTGCGTCTCTTTTGCATTCAAGTTGAAAACTTATTGTCCTGCAAACAATAAAGTCTAGAACAGCAGGGATAGGCTCAAGCACAAATGTCTCCTAGAATCGCATGACGAAATAGGCAACAAAAGGGTGAGTAGCCCAAATATATATTCTCGCAAAGAGTTCCGAGGAATGTTTGCATAAACCAACCAGTGTGACAACTGTGTTGTCGACGCAACGATTTTGTTTACTTCGCTCGGTGAATCATGGAACTGCGCCTGGATGAGATAAACACTAACTTTTAAGTACCGGGATTCCCTGTGTTCCTTCGCGTTGAGGAAGTAATCTGCGGGGAAGTTCTTGCACAGTTGCACTGTTTTTAGAACGGGTTTTTTTTCTTTGGAACAAGACGACGTGATGTCTGGTTCATTATTTAACTGCAAAATACCCGTGCGCCCTGCTGAACTTTCAGTTTTAGGCATGCAGTACTGTGTGAAGACCTTTAAAAACTAAAGCTGTAAACATGCACATCACGCAACTGTCCCGTCACATCCTGAAAAGACGGGTTCCATCACCACCCTGGGTGACCTGATGTGGGCTGTGCACCCCTCCCCTCGGAGATGCGCTTTTTGTTACAAAGCCGCCTGCCTGCTCATTGCGAGTGATAAATAACCCCCAACAGCAGGAACAGCAGCAGCAGCAGCCGTGACGTGTGAAGCGGCGTGGACACCCGGACGTTAACCGTTAGTCCTAAATAAAAGCAGGTATATCAGCTATTGTCGTTCAGCAGGTCTTTCTTTTCGTTGTGTCAAATAAGTAACTGGCATGCGCTCTCAGGGAGTAGCGGAGGGTTTTTTGTTAGGAATGAGTTCGTTAGGGAAAATTCTCCTACTGTGGATGCAATGAAAACGATCAGCCAGCTAAGCTAGCTAGGTGGCTATTGTCAATGTGCGTTGGCAAGATTGCAAGATATCTGGAAGGGGAATTCCTTAAGGGAACGAGCCCGAACTAAAACTTAAGTTAAATGCCCATATCAAGTACGTCGACTGCGTTAGCTAACTTCCGATTGGTTTCCTTATTTTGTGTCTAGCGTCCCACCAGCACACTGCTTTTTGTGTCGGTAACGTTAGCACGGTCGGGCTATTGTTTTTTTTTCCGCGCGCTGCCTTTTCGGAAATAAACAAAGGCACATGGTTCTTTAAAACACGATAAGCGTGTTTTCCCCGATTTAGTGGGACAGCCATACTGCTAAGTGATATTAGGATTTTTGTTTGTTTAAAACCTTTCCAGTCAATTACGACTATTTAACCCGGCGGCGAAGTTTGGTACGTATGGGTATGTAATATTGGCGAGGTAGCATTAACTAGTTGCTTGCATTTGTATTGAAGCAGCATGGTCGCTAGCTTGCTTTTTCTTGGTTTTCCTCGATATCGAGTGAGTCAGCTGCATCAAAAGGTTGTCGGTTAGCTTAGTTAATGTGAAACTACTCCGCTAACTAACTTTGGCTAACAAGCAACAGCTCGCCTGTTTTCCATGCTTAGCAATTTAGTTAAAACGAGCAGCTGATAATATCTTCTCATACGGTAAACATTTGTGTCGATACTGTCAAGTAGCGTTGCGTTTGAAATGGATGCTTTTTAGGGTTTGATCGGAGACAAAATCGTAACTTTCTGCAACGCATAGCTCGTATGGTTGCGAGCTGACGTTTTGTAGAATGTTTAAATGAAAATCACTGGCTATATGGTTTTAACCCTGGTCCGACACTGTTGCTCGTTTAAACTGAATGGATACACTTATGTTCTGGATGGAAGTCGTTCTGGATAACAGCATCTGCTAAATGCATGTGATGTAATTTAATGCAACACTCCCTCACTCCGCGTCTTTCTTTCTGCATTTGCAGTGTGGATAGCTGGGAGTAGAGGCAAGCCATGGACAATGGAGACGAGGGGTTGGACCCCATCACTCCCCTGGTCTTCCTGTCCTTCCTCCAGCACCAGAGCGGCAGAAACGAGGAGCTGACGAGCGAGCTGGACGCCTTGGCGCGGCAGCTGAAACTGACCACGGACATCAACTGCAACGGTGTGGACGGTGATGCCGAGGAGGACGGAGAGCTGCAGACGGACGGACACCTCTGCTACAACCCCCGGGACCACGTCAGGGACCTGCAGCCCGCTTGGCCAGGTGGGGGCGTCTCTTTTGCCATCCCTCTCCACGGCGTCAGCAGCTGACAGAAGTCTCTATATTAACTTACTTTGATTGGGCTGTGAGGGGCGCTTGGCAGTACGCACACAATAAGAACAGATATTAGTGTTTCACGTTGACTTTTTTATAGTCCACATGAAGCAGATGGAGGGTAAACCGCGATCGCAGCATCCATGCTTAGTGATCAAAAGCATTCGCTGCGCAATGTTGCACTGGCAGAAGGGAAGCAGATGTTTTCACAGAGAGGAACCGGCCCGCTGGCAGGAGGAAAAACACACTAATGTAGTTAGTTACCGGCACACTAACTTCCCCTTCTCATTCTTGAAATTATGCAAGTCTGCCAGGCCAGCATCAACACACATTTTTCAGATGTCCCGCTGCCTGTGTTGTATATTTGCATATTGTTCTGTAAGGCCTCATATCAACTGCTAGCAGTGGTTGTGTATAATTATAAGTGATAGGTTTGTAGTGTTAAAAAAACATATAAATGTGATTCAGAATTGCACTGTCTACCATAGGTGTAGATTTAGGAAGGGATGGTAGGGACATGTCCCTACCAGAGGTAGAAAATCCTGGCTTCAGAAAGTAAAAGTCCTACCATGTATTTGTTCTAGCCATTCACTAAACAAGGTGATTTCACTAATTAGCTCCTCTACCTGGCTGAAGAGTTGTGCTAATTAAATTCAGTTGGTGTAGTGAATGGGTGGAACAAATATGTGGCAGGACTGTCTGAAGCCGGGGTTTTCCACCTCTGTAGAGACACTTCCCTACCATCCCTACCCAAATCTACTGAATGATATCTACTGACTCCTGCTGTACCTATCTGTGTTTAAACAACCCAGCAGATGAGGACGTCCTAAGAAACGTGGCAGCAGGACTCATTGAGATTGCTGACCAGCTGGAGAACAGGATGGTTGCCCAAGCTGCTGAGAACCTGATCAATAAGCTGCAGGGCTCCCCTTTGCAGGTGTGTAGGTGTGTGTGTGTGTGTGTATGTGTGTGTGTGTGTGTGTGTGTGTGTGTGTGTGTTTGTGTGGGAGAGAGAAAGATAATGTAAAGGTGTCGGAGAGTGTGTGTATGTGTGTGTATACAAGCCTCCATGCACCTCGCAAGATGGTGTGATTTTGCTGTGTTCTGGGCCATCCACCTCTCACTCACATCTCTGACTAGCGTACCCATGTGGCGCAGCATATTATAGTTTGGCTCACGTGCACAAATGCGTCTGCACGTGTGTGTGTGTGTGTGTGTGCCCTTCCCGACATCTTTCTCTCGAGCTGTACCTGGAGCGCGCCGCCCTAACCCGCGTGCCCCACCTGTCCCGCAGCACTGGCAGACACACCTGTCGGCGGAGGTGGACCGGATGCTGAAGGCGGGCCTGGATCCCTGGCTGGAGCAGCTGCCGCACGAGCGCGTGGTGCTGGTCCTCACCATGACGCTGGTGAAGAGGGCGTGCGAGCACATGCCGCGCCTGCTGCAGGGCCTCTTCAGCTCCGCGCTGCAGTGCATGGCCACCCTTACAGCCAGGTGACTCCCACAGGTGAGCAGCAGCAGCAGCGCCCCCCACCCCCACCCCAGTACGGTTAACCATCTCCAGGAATGAGTCATTCATCCTGTCTCTGAATTATCTGATGAAACGTTTGCCATTACACCTTTACACAAGACAGCTGCAGCTTTTCTCAAGCACCGAGGTCAACAAAAAGCTGCTGAATTGTGGTTTTGAAGAGTCATACCGAAATTCATTGGGGTGCTTAGCAATGACGTCTGGGGGGGGTTAAAAAAAAAAAGGCACTTTCAGACTAAAATTGCAGACAGAGGAGGCCAGCTGCGGTGCATTTGCTACCAGCGTCAGTTCTCAGCTACAGGCTGATGAGAGGATGCGCTGAATTTTATGGCTGCTTGACTGATGCGCCTGTCATTCTTTTCTTTCGGTAGTGTTGGGTTTTCACTGCCAGCAAGAAGACTTTGCTCACCTGCAGTTCAGCCAGATAGGTGATCTGGAGTGGCCGTTTCATGAGCTTAAAACACCTCCTCTTTATTGTTGCTCTGAGAAGACTGAATCTTGTTGAAATTGTTGGCCAAAAACGTTTGCGAATTCCAGTCAGTGTGCGAGTTTGTGACTCTTATTCCTATTTTTATTTGGTCTTATTTTCTGTTTTGTCTTTTGTTAATTCAGCAGTCTTCTGGGAAGGAATGTGTATCAAAATGTATTTTATGTTCTGTGATAATAAAAATTAGTTATGAAAAGTTTTTTCTTGGCCTTGTTTGAGATTCTTCCCTCCAGTGTTCATTTGAAGTGTTACAACTCTATGGTACTGGATTGAAGCTTCTCCTTGAAAGCACTGTTCTTGGAAGGAAAAGGGGACAGTCAGTATGGAGCATAGTGTTTATCTGTGTATGTGTGCAATGCTTAACAGTTGCTACAGTACATCTGCCAAATAATGGGGGTCACATGACAGGGAGGGTTGACAACTGTCTTAAATCAAATGAACTGCATTATTGGACACCATTGCTTTTGGCCATTAAAACAGGCGAGGTGGCAACTCTGTCATTTGTCACCAAATTCAAAACTGGTATTACTTGCAGACCGTAGACTGGGTGTAAAGGTTAATTTTCTTTATTACTCAGGAAACTCAGTACAAAGTGCAAAGCTGGGGCTTTTACATCCATACTGTTCTTTCCAAACTTTCCAATTTGAAAAGAAAAAAAAACATTCTATGTATTGTTTAGTAAGGACTGAGAATCCATTGCATTCCAAACCCATTAACACTGACGCACATGAAAGCATCCTTTTCACATTTCCATCTATCAGAACGCAAGTGTTTAAACGCTGGTCAACATCCATCCACTATCTACAATAACCCATTCCTGCTCTGATGTTTGTTCATAAACCTTGTGAGCACCTAGCTCCCCTGTCACCTGGCTATGCAGCGCACAACCTGTGGGCAGTGAAAGCGTGTGTGTGTGTGTGTGTGTGTGTGTGTGTGTGTGTGTGTGTGTGTGCGTGTGCGTGTGTGTGTGTGTCATTGGTCTGATTCAGACAGGTGGAGTGGCTGTTTCTATAGAGAACAGGTTGTCTGGCTGATGCTGCCAGTGCCAGTAGGGGGGTGAAGGTCTCTTACTGGTGACACAAATGGAGCCGCAGTTATACACACATATATCTTTTTTTAATATACACTGCAGTGAAACCAAACAGACCAACTGCATTAAAGCTGGGGTTTTCTCTGAACCTAACCATGCACTTCCATGAAGTTCACTTCAGGATTCATATTGCGCACACGGTTTCTATGGTTTCACTCCATGTCTGTCAGTAACCCTCTCTGTAGTGACTGTAAAAAAAGTTGTTTTTTTTAACTGACACCTGAAGCATCATATGTGGATTTTTTTTAAAATTCACATTGTACAAGACAATGAACAGAGCAGGTCTGAGGAACAGACATAAATAGTATGTGAATCACAAAGTATTATTTTCTCTTTTTTTCTGCAAGGAATATTCAGGTTTCTTCCCTTTGAGGGAAAGGCTGTTATGTCATTTCTACTGATTGTCTGTGGCAGTGCTGGCATCCGTCTCTCTACTGATCCCGTCTACTGGTTTTTCCATCAGCTGTTGGAGGATGGGAGGCCTGCATTCAGACCATGGCAGTTACTGCAGGGAGGAAGCACTAACAGCTTTAACCATGGCATTTTTGACCCCCTTGATAAGTCTCAGAGATGTGTGCAGGTCTTTCTGCAAGGTAGTTAGGCTCGACACACTGTGGGTTTACAGCAGACTGATGGGGCTGTGCTGGGTAGCTAGCCGGAGACACACACACACACTGCCAGCTTCACTCGGTCCTGGGCCTGAACGAGGAGGTTCTGAGGAGGCTGTAGAAAGACAGTCAGTTCTAGAACTGAGGATACGGTGTCATACAGCAGCACTGCTGTCTCAGGGGTCGTCACCTTTTCCCCACACACACACACAACACTCACAAGGCTAACACACAAAAGTTCAGCTTATGACCTCTGACAGTTTTGAATCTCAGATTCTTAACGCATCACTTTTACTTTGA
Organism: Megalops cyprinoides; assembly: GCF_013368585.1. Taxonomy (NCBI): domain Eukaryota; kingdom Metazoa; phylum Chordata; class Actinopteri; order Elopiformes; family Megalopidae; genus Megalops; species Megalops cyprinoides. The sequence goes on from NC_050605.1 coordinate 16,732,665, forward strand.
AGAATGAATGTACTGTATACTCCTGGTGTGGTGAATTATATTCACCGTATGCAACTCCAGCCCCACCCCCATCAAAAAAAAGAGAAAAAGAAAAAGGGTACCCGCACAAAATCAGTTGTCATCCCTACAGACTGAAGCCTGGGGTGCTGATCTGTGGCCTCTGAGCTGAACAGAAAGAAAGGTATCCTTACTCAGTAGGAGCACTGAGGCAAAGCCTTCAACACAGCAGTACCAACACAAAGTCATTGTGAACATTTACAATAAAGAACCTGGGGATTTCTTAACATCTGTGCCATTGTGGACTTGAACTGGGCTGTGCTGCCTGTTAACACCCTTCCACTTCCTCAGCTTCCCTCGAAACAAAGCGTGAGCCAATCAGAGCTGGCATGACATGGCCAGGCGGTGGCTCAGAACGTCCGTTAGGTGGAGGAATCTGAGGGACCCGTGACGCAGCTCAAAATGTCCGCGGGACGAGGGGCAGGAGCAGCGCCAAAAAAGCTTGAAAAATTAAAAAGGTCAAGAAAACAGTAAGCATCTCCAAAGCAAGTGCCCCCTTCAGCTTCCACCTCTGTAGTTCCCCAAATATCACACCCAAATATCAGTGACCCTACAGAGGGCAAACACCTGAGAACCCTCTACCCGTCACTGGGGGGGGTGGCTATGGTGGACCTGGGGAGGTGAACCTGAACTATAAGTGCTGGCGAAGAGAAGTTTATGAGCATCACCGCAGTGCCTATGCAGTGTGGCTACACACTTCACTATATGGGGTATAGTGCAGGGTGAAAGTTCCCAGAAGCCCCAAAAACACCTGAATCATTCACCGACACCCATCAAGCATTTTTCAGTGTCACAGTGCTATCTGTGAGTTGTGCAGTAGAAATTTTAAAAAGAAGCCAATCTATTGCAGATAAAAGTCTACAAACGCAGACAACTCTGCCAGCACCCTATAATCAAGGCAGTCATTTGATCTGGAGTGGGCGGTGCTTTTTGGTATAATAATCTGTGATTCATTTCAAACTGTAGCAGTGTTGTACTATATAACTACCTACAAAAATCCAAAGCAGACAGACTTTCTTCAGTCCAGTGAGGCCGAATATAGAACTACAGGGTTAGTTCACTCCTCTGTGTCAAATTGTAGCAACACATTTTAGGTAAAAGCTCACAAGGGACCAGCAAATCGATTTCACAAAGTAGGCGCACCAGTTCCTGTAATGGAGCATCACTGCTGCTGTACTGCGGCTCACGTGTGTGTGTGTGTGTGTGTGTGTGTGTGTGTGTGTGTGTGTGTGTGTGTGTGTGTGTGTGTGTGTGTGTGTATCATTCCATTTCCACAGATAATGAAATGAAATAACGGATACGATTCACCTCCACGATAATCAGTAGTCTGTAGTTGTGTGCACGCAATTAATTTCTTCTGGCTGGACAGCAAATGTTTCTGAGTGATCAGAACACTGCCAGCTGATAAGAATTACATGTCAAAATCACTCACAATCAAATAAACCCACTGTCCAATGGAAAACCAGATGGGAACAGAGTCAAGCACAGGCACTGGGGTTCAGAAATGGCTGACAGCGCCTGAGAGCCTGAACACTGAGACCCCCTGTCTGCAGCACTGTGCCCTAACTGCACTATTTGGATGCGGAGTGCTCTATAGTCAGGGCTTGAGTCTGACAGTTTTTCCCCATCAGTACCACTTACAGCTTTCGGCACCAGTGTCAAAGTTCACAGAGACTCCACACAGGAGATGCATGTGTAGTTTTCAGAGAAGGGTGTGCTTTTGTGGGTCCCTGCGTGTGTCAGTTGGCCGGTGCAAATTCATCAACAAAAGCCTGGTCTTCTTTGTTCAAAGTTTGTCATTATTGCTTGCCTCTTTGGAAAACCACAATTAAAAACCTCTTAGGATTCTACCAAAATGTGAAAGATCACTTCAATGCACATGATTCAGTGTAACACCCCCCCCCCCCCCCCACCCCCCACCCAGAGAGCTACAGAGGACAGAAACAGGCACCCCAGCCCACAGCCAGGCAGGGACACGAAACCAAAAAAAAAAATCACCCATGTGCATTCAAGACACCACACACGCCGAGTCCAAAAAACACACAACAGAGAAACGGAGACCAATCTAAACACTCCATTCCAGTCAGACGGGGGCGTAGGAGTGATGCGCTCACGAGGAAGGAAAAACGGCTCTGATGAGCCGACAGAGAAAAAACCAAAAACGAATGAGAAGAGAGGGAGAGGTTCCCTAAGAGTGCGCACGCCGGCGGCACAGCGCCCCCTGTCTCCTCGGCAGCCCAGATAACCAGCAGTGAGCCGGGGCGGGGCAGGGGTGGGGTGTTGGGGGTGTGGGGGGGGGCTCCGTTATTTCTTCCTGTAGACCATGGCTCCGTACGCCACCACTGCAGCGATGGCCACCAGGGCGGCGCCCCCGTAGAGCAGCACGGGGAGCTCTGAAGGCGGGGGGGTCTCGGGGGGCGTGGGCTCTGTCTGCGCCGCAGCCTCCTCCTCGGGCGGGGCTACGGGGGGCTCCTGGGCAGGGGGTGCGGCGAGGGTCGCCACGGCGGCCTCCTGCACAATCTCCAACTGGGGCTCCACCGGGGGGAGCACCGGTTCCGGCTCTGGCTCCGGCTCCGGCTGTGGAGGCGGGGGGAGCTCCTGGCTGGGGGGTGGGGGCTCTGACTCTACTGGAGCTTCCGCAGGGGTGGGGGCGGGGGCGGGGACAGGGGCCGGGGGCTCCGGCTCCGACACAGGGGCGGCAGGCGGCTCCTCCTGGGCCAGAGGGCCGGGGAGCCTCTCCTTCACAGGCTCCGCCTCCTCGGGCGTGGGCACGGGTACAGGCTCAGGGGGCACGGGGGACCCCGCCCTCATCTCCGCCCTCAGCTCAGCCAGCTCGCTCTCGCTGCCCAGCACGCTCAGCACGCTCTCCTGCAGCTCCGGCTCCGGCTCGGCCTCGGCCCCGCCCCCGGCCTCCAGCAGCTCCGCCTCCTCCCGCTCCACGTGCACGATGTCCGAGTTGGAGGAGTTGTTCTCGCTGCGCTCCTCGGCCAGCGCCGCACCGTCACTGCTGTCCAGGCTCTTGGCGTCCTCGGGGTCCATGACGCCCACCTGCGCCCAGGAGTCGTGCCCGGTCAGCGAGACGGGCAGGCTCTCCGTCTGCCAGGAGCTGGGGCCGCTGCTGTCT